>NW_026057577.1:18324121-18624121 GCF_023721935.1 Panthera uncia
TGTATATATATATATATATATATATATATATATATTTAAAGGTTTATTTATTTAAGTAATCTCTACACCCAATGTGGGGCTCAAATTCACAACCCCGAGCTCAACAGTTGCCCGCTCCACAGACTGAGCCAGCCTGGAGCCTCTGTTTCATGGCCTATTTGATTGAATGTTGTGTCACAGGCATTTCTTTTAGAGCTTGGCAGTAAGTTGGTGTCCTACGATATTGTACTGGTTTTAGCATAAGTGATATTGGTGCCCAGAAACTTCTGTGGGAAGGTAACTTGCAGAATGTCTAAGTATGGCCTGTAGTTGTTTTGATAACTTTGGCTCAGCTGAGTACTCACTCTAATTTCTTGTGTGTGTAGAAAGAGAAATCCCACAGTAGCAGATTAGTATGCCATATACAAATACAATGAGTAAGACCCACATGGCCTCGCGTTTACAAGAAAGTCAGTCTCACGCTGGGTAGAATAGCGTTAAGCTGTATTATTGGAAAGGCATCATTGGAAAGAACTATCAGCCTCAGCCTCTATGGAATTTTCAATCTGATGGCCGAGACAGGATCTGCACACAGGTGAATCCCTGGAACCTTACAGCGCATCCTGCAAGCAAGTAGAGGTCTGTTAACCCCATGCTAGGAGGCTTGCAGTAAGTGTATTCGGTCATCTTCCCTTAAGGAACACTCCATGGAGATGGAAAAGCTTTCTGAAATGTTTTTGAACTTTTAAAAATTAATGCAATTGGTGTGCTGGATGGCTCAGTCGGTTAAGTGTCTGACTTGGGGCTCAGGTCATGAGCTCACAGTTTGTGAGGTCGAGCCCCACATCGGGCTCTGTGCTGACAGCTCAGAGCCTGGAGCCTGCTTCGGATTCTGTGTTTCCTTCTCTCTCCGTCCCTCTCCTGCTCGTGCTCTGTCTGTCTTTGTCTCTCAAAAATAAACATTAAAAAAATTAAAGTGATTGCATGTTCTTTGAAAGCTTAAACACTTTAGAACTACGTATACTCCTGGATATCAATTTCCCTTCACATCCTTCTTCGCGCTTACAATTCTACTTGCCTAAAGGTAACTTCTGTTAGCATTCAGTATATAACATACTATATATCCATTCAGTTGTCTCTATCTTTCTCTGTATGTATGTATCTATCACGTCATTCTGTATTATTTTGCAATTTGCTTTTTCACTTGTCATTATGTATCCTAGCTGTTTTCATGTTAGCATATGTGAGTGTGTGGGGGTCTCATTCTTGTAAGAAAAATTTGCATACCAGAGGCATATCATAAATTGAAACTTACATTTATTGATTTACATTTTTTTCCTATCACAAACAGCATGGCAGTGAAAAACCTTGCAAGTAAATTCCTTCATTCATTCACTCGTTATTTTATTGAGCGATTACTGTATGTCAGGCATTGTCATGGGTATGGTAAACATGAACACAAAACATGAAACAAAGAATGATAAAAAGATATGGGTTCTGTCCGAATTGGGACCAGGATGAGATGAAGTGACGTACTTGCTTTCGGCACAAAATTTCAGGAGGCAGCAAAAAAACTCAGTAATCAAGATAAATAATATTTTCACAATACTAAAAAAAATCAAAATTAATTTTAAAATTTCATGATAAAATATGAGCATTGTAGACAAAAGCAGAATCTATGCTTCGCTTACAGTCTCGCCAAGGAAATATCAAATGACCACAAGTTTATTATTATTTATTATTTACAAATTATGAAGGGAAAAAAGTAGGGTATTACAAGAGAGGATCTTTAGCTAATGTAGATTTACTTACGTCAGACACTGTCACAGGTTAGGTTCCTGGAGAGGCCGACTCTGAGACGAGCATTTAGAGGATTCAGTAGGGCATGTGCTTGGGGTCAACGCCTGGGAAGGAAGGAAAAGAAGCAGGATTTGGTAGCGTGAGAGACAGCTGTAACACGATCTCACTGGAAACCTCACGTGACCCCTTGGGGAGTTTTGAAGATGGGATGATGGCTCTACTAAATGAGGATGGAATTATTGGATGGTTTCTTTGCAGTGAACTTGTAAACTATGTCCTGTTATGGTTCCCATTTTAAAGATGAGAAAACCGAGGTTCAGAGATACTGCTTCTTTCCCAGGGTCCCACAGCTGACTAGAGTCGGAAGTAGGATTTGAACATAAAGTTTTCATCCTGCAGAGTCCTCAATTTAACATTGCCTTATTATTGTGTGCCTGTCAGAACGTTCCTGTGTTACAGATTCTTAGAAGTACGATTGTTGGGTCAAAGTGCGTACGCGTTTTTGAATGTTAGTAGATAGTACCGAATTGATCTCCAAACAGTAACAATTTATGTACTCATTGAGTTTCTGTGAAATTGCCCATTTGCTCATAGTCTCGTCAACTGTGGATATTAGTAATTCCTTTCATTGCTGTGAAAACTAGCGGGTGAAAATAAAACACGACTTACCTTATTTTGACTTCCCCTAATAAGCAACGCAGTTACGATTTTCTCATGTTTATTGACTGAGTCTTTTGTTTCCTATGAATTGGCACTTTTTGTTTATGCTTTTGCACACTTTTGTTGGGTCATCTTATTTCTCAGTAGTTTGTAGGAGATCTTTGCCTATTATAGATGCCACAATCATTTTTCTCAGGGTCTTTCTGGTCTTTTAATCTCATTTATCCATCTTTTATTACATAAGCTTTTAAAAAATTAACTAGTCAAAGCTGTCCATCTTTCCTTTAAATTTCTAGATTTTATGCCTTGCTTAGAAAGGCTTTTTCTGCCACAAGAGTATTAAAAACATTTTCTATTTTCATTTATATTCATGTTATGGTATATATTATATGTGTTATTATTTATGAATTTATTGCATTATTTATAAGTATAACATACTCCCTATAAATACTTATACGTTTCTATGACTATCATCAGTTGATATAAGATACATAATTCAATATATTTTGCATTAGGTTTACGAATTCATTCTATTAGCTTCATATATATGTATTTATATACACACATTCATTTATATGTGTTTAGATACATATTCATTGTTAAATAAATGATTATTTGGAATTTATTTTTATAAATAATAATAATTAACAATAATATTAATTAATATTAATATTAATATTAGATGTTAGGCATTGTGTTGAAGATCTTGGTTTTTGTGTTTTCTTTTAAAAGGTATGAAATTTTGTTTCCGTCTTTATCTTTTCTGGGCTTATTTTCAGCTTTCTTGCCATGGGCCCACCGCAGCCTTTATTTAGGGGGGGAGTGAGCGACTAACTAGTAGTCCTACTATTCAAGCATAACCCTTTGGGGATCTTTCTTCAACATACTGTGCTCTCAGCGAGGTCTCTTCACTATGACTTATCAGAACTTGAAATTTCTTGGCTCTGTGTGGGCTTCGAGATCGTCCAGGTGAGAATTTCCCTACACTTCCTTGCTGCTTGGCTTGGTAGAGGTTGACATTACTCATTACTTGTGATTTGCTTGCAGTCCCACTCTATGCTTTATGCTCTAAAAAGTGCCTTCGGGCAGAAAGACAGAATGACCACAGGGCTTACTTCAACTTTTTCCTCTCCTCGGGGATCACAGCTATGTGCTACCTATTACCCAAAGTCTGAAAGCAGTTGTTTCTTGGAATATTCCCAGTTTTCTATTTATTTATCCTGGGAGAGCTAGTCCACTACCATTTATTGCTTCATTGCAGAAGTGACAGTTTACTTCCTGGCTTTTAAATCTGTTATACTGAATTCCATTGCCGATAATTCCATTGATATTTGAAATCCTACTTTTTATAATATATTACCCACTTAATACATTTTTTTGGATAATTGTACTAGCATTTTAATAAAGAATTTTGTGTCTGCATTCATAAGTGTGGTTGGCTTGTAGTATTTTTTTTTAAGTTTATTTATTTTGAGGAAGAGAAAGAGTGTGGGGGAGGCTCAGAGAGAGAGGGAGAGTGAAAATCCCAAGCAGACTCTGTGCTGCCAGCCGGGAGCCCAAGGGGGCCTGGATCCTACAAACTGTGAGATTGTGACCTGAGCCAAAACCAAGAGTTGGACGCTTAACCGACATAGAGCCACCCAGGCCCCCCTGGAGTATTTTTATATCCTACTTTTCTTTGACTCGAGTATCAATTCTGGTACTTTGTAAAGTTATTTAAGGCATTTAAAATTTTGTAACATGTTCCAGAATGGTTTTAAAAACATAGAATTGATACATAGTGTATTAGGTTTCCCATGAAGGTACCTGCATCAGATGTTTCAGGAGGTGGATGGGTTTGATGCTTTCACCTGCCTTTGAATAACTTTTATTATTACTGATATATTTGGATTTTCTATCTCTCCTTTTTGACTTATTTTGCTGATCTTTTTTTGCATCTCATCTGTGTTTTTTTTTAATGAATTTTTTTTTTTGATGTTTATTTACTTGTGAGAGAGAGAGAGAGGGAGACAGAGAGTGCAAGCAGGGGAGGGGCAGAGAGAGAGAGGGAGACACAGAATCTGAAGTAGGCTCCAGGCTCTGAGCTGTCAGCACAGAGCCGGACGTGGGGCTTAAACCCATGAACTGTGAGATCATGACCGGAGCCGAAGCTGGATGCTTAACTGACTGAGCCCTCATTTCATGTGTGTTTTAAAATTTATTCCTATGAATTTAAATCTATAATTCCTTCATTATTTAGAAAATGTTCTCTATTTCTCTCCATGTGATCCTTTCTCATTTCTAATGTTTTAAGATCTGTTTAATGTTTTTTCTTTGCTTCCTTTGCCACAGTTTTGCCTATTTGATTTGTCTTCTCAAATCATACATTTTGAAGTTTTCCAAACAGATGAGTATTTTCAGTGAAGTTCAGGAAAATGGAAAGGCTAAAGAGAGAAGAGAGTGTTATGGGAGGAGAGACGACGTCTGCACAGGCAAGTGGGCAAGGATGGAAAGTTGTGGAGAATAATGACATAAAAGAAGGGGGTGTGGTTAAGAATTGTGAGAAGCGTCTTAAAAGTTAGGGAAGAAATTTCTTTTTTTTTAATGTTCATTTATTTTGTGGGAGAGAGAGAGAGAGAGAGAGAGAGAGAAAGAGAATGAGAATGAGTGGAGGAGGTGCGGGGGGGGGGGGTGGGGGAGAGAATCCCAAGCAGGTTCCGTGCTGTCAGCACAGAGCCCAACATGGGGCTTGATCTCACAACTGTGAGATCATGTCCCGAGCCAAAATCAAGAGCTGGACACTTAATGGCCTGAGCCACCCAGGTGCCCCTAGGGAAGAAATTTCTGAATGGAAATAGTAGGTTATGAGAAACAATGCAGTGTTTGTAAGCTTCAGAATTATGTAGCACAGCCAGACTTTTTGGAGAAGATTATTTCAGCAGGTTTGGGTATATTGATGTGTGCAGCTTCTAGAGGTAAGAGATGTCTTCTTGGAGTGTTGTTGCTGAAGGTCCGGAAGAATGCAGGTTAGTTTTGACGAGGCGTTTGAAAACGGAAAGACAGACCCAAAATACATTAGTGAGGACTGTGTGGTGGGACTTGACTCTGAATATGTGTGTGTGGCCAGGGGTGGGGAAAGAGAAATTTTAAAAAGGATCACACTGCAACGTGACAAGAGGTGGGTTCCTGAAGAGGGGTGTGGTGCATATGGATGAAGAATTTGGGTAGAGGTGCCTGTGCGGGGCTGGCTGGGGTCGGCTCAGGATGCATAGTCGATGCGAGGTCCTTAGTAAGTGCGCCAGGCTCTATGGAAATTCCTGGGACGTGAATCAAACGCTAGACCATGATCAGGGTCCCCAGTGACCTCGAGGGCCTGGCTACCCCAGGCTTCAGAGAGCACTTTCGGGTGACAGTTTTCTCTTCTTGGCTTAGTCAGCCCTGAAATTAGCGTGGGTTATGACCTTTGCAGGTGACTCTTAACCATGTGAACAGGAGGAAAGTCAGGCAAATTAAATTTTTAAAAAAAGAATATGCTCTATCGAACCGTTCACTAGGGGTATTTGAGAATAAAGGAGATCTTTAGGGAGGAAGACGCAGGGGTGAGAGCCTGTGTGATGTAGTCCTTCTGTTCTTTTTTGTCTTCTAATGACCAGCAGGAACATTGCCGTTTGAAAGGAGGTCACCATGCTGTGAGGGTCCTTTCTTTCATTCCTTGCACTCTCTGGCCCTAGGAGAAACCGCGACCGTCCCCGTAGCAGCTGCAAATATAAGCATTAAGGACCAGACCAAGAATGTGCCACTCTAACACTCTGACCTTACTGCGTTGGACCCCGGTCATGTGATTTATGTATTTATTTAAAATATTGTTTAATGTTTATTTATATTTGAGAGAGAGAGAGACAGAGAGAGGCAGAGTGTGAGTGGGGGAGGGGCAGAGAGCGAGAGAAAGACCCAGAATCTGAAGAGACTCCAGGCTCTGAGCTGTCAGCACAGAGCCCGACGCGGGGCTCGAACTCACGAGCCGTGAGATCATGACTTGAGCCGAAGTCGGACACTCAACCGACTGAGCCACCCAGGCACCCCATTGTCATACGTTGTTTTAAAACACAACATTTGACAGCTCCTCTTTTCCCAATACTGGAGCAGGTTCTTCCCTCTCCTCTAATAACTTATTTAAAGAGCCATTTCCCCAAGTTACCCAAGGAGGTTGGAAATCATTTCTGCATTTCCCCTGGCTTGTATTCTACTTGTCAAAAAGTCAAAACACAAACACTAGCTGAACAGACTCAGTTACATCTCAACGCAGTAATTGTTGAATCACTCAGTAAGAGGAAAACAAAAAAAAAAAATAAATAAAGTCATGCAAGGAGTTATTATTATGCATATGCATTTTTAATGTCTGATTCTCTGTATAACCTTAAATTACAATGCAGGTTAAATTTCCCTTGCTGATTTATAAGCATAATGTAAACTCTAGGCACAGTTAATGATATTGCGATGTAAAACGGTTCTGTTGCAGGCTAAAGACCTTGCTTAGCACTGCAAAGCTCCGGGTTCATTTCAATGTGATCATTGAGGCACTATGCAGAGATTATGCATTTATTGTATTTTTTTCATGAATACATGAATGAATAATAAGTTCAACAAACAAGAGTTTCCTACTGGGAATGTCAAACAAATCATTCTGCAAAGCGCTCTGAATTTCAATCAATCACTCCATCACACTTGTCCCGCTGAGGTCTTGGGCTTCGGCAGAGTCAGCACTTGGCAACGCTCCGGTCTTGGTGGGAGACGCAGGGCACAGCAGTGCGCAAGACGGGGCGCCGTCGGGCGGGGCGTCCCTGCCAAGGCCCCTCCTGGCTGCTTCTGCATTGGTGGGGACCTGGTCGCCTGGGTGAATCGTATTCCTGTGGTCTTGCTTCAGCCACGCCCCTGCTGTTACCCCTAAGCTGGAATCCAGAAGCTTTAGGGGGACGGCTCAGTGGAGAGAAAGTCCCCTCGAGGTGAGTGGCTAGGACAGAGCAACATGATGAAAGAGACTGCAGAGTTGTAACGTGGTTAAGGCCTGGGTGAGCGGGGAGATTGGGCTCCTGCGTGTGAAGGCGCCACGCGAGGTTTGCTCAGGGAGTATGGAGTCTTCTTTCTTTCACGAAGTGTCGCTTGAGGTTCCCTAGTTGGATTTTGGCGTCTCTGCTTAGAGAATCCTTACTCGCATCTTAGAAAATTCAGTGCTGCTGTTATGGGGGATCTGATTGATATTAAGGCGGGGGAAGGAGAAGGCTTGAAGAAGAAGACACTCCTTTATTTGGAATTGTTTACCCCAAGGAAGTTCTGGGACAGACAGCTCTTTAGATGGAATCGTTTCCTCTTTCTGTCCCTTTGCTTACATGGTGCCCTGAGGCAAATTCTCCCCCAAATTTGAGAACCTCCTGGTGGGGGCGGGTGGGTGCCAGTTTTGGGTAAAGTTCCTATAGCTTGAATCAGCCGGCTCAGTCTGGAGAAACTTGCCCTGGTACCAAGGAAGCTTGCCAGTCACTACCTGCCAAAGCAATGAATAGCAACACATTTCGAGTGAGTTCCAAAGGCTGTGGTAATCAGGTTTCTATTTCAGTAACAGTGTCCGTCTTAGCTCCCTGCAGCCAACTAAATGTTACTAAACAATACAATTGCTTTTTTTTTTTTTTTATTTATAGCCTCTGAAACAAGAATCTTGTTGTTACTATCTCTTACTAGACCCTTCTGGCCCCAGGACCTTTCCATGGCCATGAGGACCAGAAGTTGCTTGCCAGCATTCATAGTGCGCTCAGTGCCAAGCTGAGTGACTGCTTGATTAAATCTCATTCCCTTCCTCTCTTCCTATTCTTTTATATTAAGCATAAAAACAATCACCATCAGTTGCAAATTCATCAGGTTTTCTTACTAAGATGCCTTCCCTGCTATGAAGCCGATATGAATAAATAACACGACTCATTGCACTTTCTGCAAAAGAAAGTGGGTGGATAAAATGTGCCAAGCACTTTCAGGGCAAGCCCCAGATTATTCATGTGACGCCGGGGAGTGTTTCTGATGCAAAAAGGTTCTCGGGTTCCCTCAATGGGCTGACTGTCTTGGCCATCTGTGTGACAGAAAAGAGAGAGCGTCACAAATGAAAGGCTCAGTTTTCTCATCTGTAAAATGGAGAAGTTGAACAGATTTGTTCCAAGACCCTTTTGATAACAGAGCGTCATTTCTGGAGCGCAGACTCTAACGCTAACCTGTTCGGGTTTCACATTCTCGAAACCGTTACTTAACCTCCCTGTGCCTCAAAGTCCTCATCATGACAAGCGGAAAATGAGGCTGGGTGCTGAGTGGGTTACCCGAGGCCCCACAGTTAGTTAGGAACCGGACAGGCAGGACTCCAGATCTCTCTCTGTACGCACACACTCCTTCCAGCATGGGTTCCCCCCCCCCCCCCCCCCGCCCTCTCTCTCCAGGGTTCTACACCAGACCAGTCGGCAACGTTGACCGGAAGACAGAAGGAGCAGGAAGGAAGGCTCCTTTGCTGCCTCTGTGTTAGCTTAATGTCAGGCTGAGAAATAGTCTCCGTGGAAACGAGTTCCTCCAGTTTCGTAGCTGACCTCGGCACTTCGTTTCACACGTAGCGTTTATCTGAACGAGTTCAAGCTACTTGCCGTTTGCACACTCACCTGTCATGACCGCTCGCTTCTGAACTAATGACAAGTGCACTGTGCCGCAATCTGCTTCTCTGTCCCCCCCCCCCCCCCCCCGCCGCCCCTCCTCCTCCCTTCTGCTTCCTTGTCTGTTCCCGCCTCCTCACTGTCCCTTGTCATGGATAGGAGGCAAAAGGCACTAACTCTGGCTCACGTTGTGCCCTTAGAACTTGTCATGGTTCCCCTTCCTCTTTACTGTGCGTGTGTGTGTGTGTGTGTGTGTGTTTGTAAACACACACGCGGGCCATCCTTTCTTTAGATCTCCCACCAGAACTGTCCTCAGTATTTTGGTACCTGTAATGGGTTTTTGTGGTGGGTGACAAAATATCCGTTTCTCACTTGGGACAGCCCAAGCCGGCTCCTGATGCTGGTAGGCAAGAGATAAAACTGGCGTATTTCTCTAAGTCCGCTTAAGTCACTTAATGCTGCCAAGTCCTTGAATCAGAATTTGATGTCCCAGGGAGAGCGCCTTAAACTCTCTCTCTCTGAGGACAGGAAGGCTGGGGCTGCTTCTGCCAGAGGCAAGTGTATTTGGGTCGTTGATTTACAAAGGGAAATACACTCAAGTTACCGACTGTAGGGCTCATTTTATTTTTCTAAACACTTATTTATTTTGAAAGAGAGACAGAGAGAGAGTGCAAGCGGGGAAGGGACAGAGAAAGGGAGAGACGGAACCCCAAGCAGTCTCTGTGCTGTCAGCGCAAAGTCTGACGCGGGGCTCATAACTCACGAACCGTGAGATCGTGACCTGAATCTAGGTCAAGAGGCGGATGCTTAACTGACTGAGCCACCCAGGCACCGCCATAGTACTTATTTTATTTTATTTTATTTTATTTTATTTTATTTTATTTATTTATTTTAAATATAATTTATTGTTAAATTAGCCGCCATAGAGTGTATACAGTGTGCTCTTGGATTTGGGGTAGATTCCCGTGATTCGTCACTTACATACAACACCCAGTGCTCATCCCAACAGGTGGCCTCCTCAGTGCCCCTCCCCCACTCCCCCCTCTCCCTCCCCCCCCCCCCCTCAGTTTGTTCTGTGTATTTAAGTGTCTCTTATGGTTTGCCTTCCTTGCTGTTTGAAATTATTTTTTCCCCTTCCCTTCCCCCGTGGTCTTCTGTTAAGTTTCTCAAGTTCCACGTATGAGTGAAAACATATGATGTCTGTCTTGCTCTGACTTATATCTATAGTGCTGATTTTAAATAAAATTCAGCATTTCAGGCTTCATCAGATCTGATTTTCTGCAGTTCGTCAGTTTCCCTTTGAATCTCTAGATCAAATAGGCCAAGGATTCTAATATTCTACACCCCCCCCCCCCCGCCCCTAGTGTCGCGGCTGCACAGTGATTGGTATTCAGTGAGGTCCGTGTGTGTTTAGTATTCACAGGGACATGTACACATCAGTATAGTGAGAGCTAATGGACAGGGCCCCTTCTTGGGAAATGGGGGCTTTGGGCATTCTGAGCATGTTTCATCATTTGTAGAGAGACGAGAGCATCTGACACTCTGTGACCCCACAGAAATATAAAGTTGAGCCGCGCTGCGATGATTACCTCTCAAGCCTAGAAATGACAAAAACGCAAGTCACCATCAAACAGAATACAGATAGAAGAAAACCCTTCTAGCCGTCCCCCTTTCTATCTATGGAGCACGTTTTGTTCCGTGGCAGCTGGTGGAGGGTTTACTTGGTGCTGTGACCGTTGTCTCTGTGGCTCTGGTTTTGTGTCCTCTCCCTCGCGTCTTAAAGGTGCAGGCTTTTCTTAGAGTTGAAAGAACCTCCGCTAACTGGACTTCTTGCTGTTCCTCCTGGAATGTCACACGCCGTCGTCAGAAGTCTTTCCTTCCAGATCTGGGCTCTTCACACTGTCAGCACGTTTGTTCCATTTTGAGTCTAGCTAGGGGGGTTTACTGTTTGTCCTTGATCTGTCATCTTGCCTGAGGAGCACATCCTCATACCTTCCTGTCTCCCGGCATCACCCTTAAAATATCCTCAGATCTCTCAAAGCTCCCATGCTTGGTGGTTGGTGATCTCTTGTCCTTTCTTGCTCCAGAACCCACTCCTCCTACCGTGTTCTCTTTCCCACTTAACAGCCTCATCCTTCTTTTCAACTCCTGCTAGAAATTTCTACTTGGAGGGGTGGCTCGGGCAGTTAAATGTCCAACTTCGGCCCAGGTCATGACCCTGCAGGTAACGATCTCACAGTCTGTGAGTTCAAGCCCTCATAGGGCTCAGCACTGATAGAAAGGAGGCTGCTTTGGATCCTCTGTCTCCCTTTCTCTCTGCCCCTCCCCCGCTCTCTGTCTCAAAACTAAGTAGACATTGGGGTGCCTGGGTGGCTCAGTCGGTTAGGCGTCCAACTTCAGCTCAGGTCACGATCTCGTGGTCCGTGAGTTCGAGCCCCGTGTCAGGCTCTGTGCTGACGGCTCAGAGCCCGGAGCCTGTTTCAGATTCTGTGTCTCCCTCTCTGTCTGACCCTCCCCCATTTGTGCTCTATCTCTCTCTGTCTCAAAAATAAATAAATGCTAAAAAAAATTAAAAAAAAAATAAGTAGACAAAAAAAAAAAAAAGAGGGAGTATTTTCTCCTGGAAACTTTGGCCTTGTCCACACCTCCTCCTTCTTCTACTCATCACCCCCCCGCTGCTACCCCTTTCCCTGTACACACACTTGCCTTCATTTTGAAGCCCTACTATTCCCACATCAGCCCTTTCTCCCACTTTCGGATCTCACCTTCTCTTCACTGGTTTACTTCTATATCCTCCTAACTGGATACCCTGTGTTAAGCCCCTTCTCTCTTAAATATGGACTTTCAATCGGTGTCGGGAAAATAACTCTAAAATTCCGTTTGTTCTCGTGTCATTCGCATCCCCAACCTCTAACAGGGGCTCCCCTTTGCCTGAGATCAAACTTCCGAACAAATCATACAAGTCTTCTCACGCTGGGTTATCTCCCCAGAATAGCAACCATATATCCTGTACCACACTCAGCCGTTGCTTCCTGCTCTTTGAACTTTCCATGAAATTTTATATCTGTACTCATTTTTGCCTTGTGCTTATGTATGAGGAACTAAAGCAAAGAGCCCATGTCTGTTATGTCCAGTGTTGAATTCCCAAGAACCCTGCACAGCAAGTACAGAATGGACACAGAAAGAGAAATGGATTGACCCAAGGACACAGAAATGCAGGCAAGAGAGAGCTAGTGATTGGATCTGTTGACTCTCCACCTTCTATTATCTGTTTCAAAATATTTGACGATTTGAGGATCTGAGATAACAGGTTTCTTGAGTGGTGTCAAGGAGATCCTTCGTTCGGCCCTGGTACTTTATACAATATATATCAAGTTGACATTTTCCATGAAACACAGGAAAGATATAAAGATAATACATTGGGTTTAATTCTTCTCTTTGGTCTACCTTCATGAATACCACTACGTCAGTGCTTTTCACAATTCAGCGTCCACATAAATCACCTGGGGATCTTGTTAAAAAATGGATTCTGCTTTGAGAACTCTGTTGGTACCTGAGATTCTGCATTTAACATGTTCTCAGGTGATGGTAACAGTGCTGATCCCTGGACACACACTTCAAGCAGCAAGGAGGTAGATAATTATATACAGACCATTCAGGTTGACTAGTTTCCTTTTTCTCTTTTGCCAAGAAATTTGGTGACTTTAGAGACGTCTCTTCTCTATCTCCCATGACAGTCCGAAGTGAATTATTATAACAATATTCAGAACAAATTGTCTTGATGCAATGTTGCATCTGTCAAACCCAAGCACAGGTGGCAGTAAGAATCCATGTTTATCCATAATAGCTCTCTTCTTAGATCCTATTTCAGAGAAGTTTCCTAAACTGCCACTTCTCCATGACGAGGCAATGCTTATTGGTCAATATTTCTTTGAGGAAATCCAGTATGGTCAATCCGAAGGTGTATCACAACTGATCTGGAGAATGCACCGAGAAGATACTTGTAACCGAACTCTCACGAGAGCCTGGTTCCTTTCCATTCCCAGGTGTCTGAATCCAAGGGGTATTTAGCCATTCTACATGGCTAAATCCAGACCTATAATTTCACTGTTGCCCTGTGGACTTTAGGAAATCCAGAGTGTAGGGGTACCTGGGTGGCTCATTTGATTAAGCGTCCGACACTTGTTTTCCGGCTGAAGTCGTGATCTCACAGTTCGTGGGTTGGAGCCCCATGTCGGGCTCCATGCTGACAGCATGGTGCCTGCTTGGGATTCTCTCTCTCCCCCCTCTCTCTATGCCCTTCCTCCACTCATGCTGTCTCTGTCTCTCTCACAATAAATAAATAAACTTAAAAAAATAATAATCTGTTAAAAAAAAAAAAAAGAAATCCAGAGTGTAGTAACTATATGCCATGTCAAAGAGAGATTCAACAGCTATTGCTGGTCTGGGAAATCTCATTGCGTAGATGGCAGTGCCACCAGTATGTAAGCTGGTCAGTGTCCCATTAATGATGATTAATATTAAATTTGGTTTGTGTAGCTATTACAACATGTTAGTGGACAAGGTGGGTACATACGTTACTCATATAATCCCTACACTCTCAGGTTTATTGATCTTTCTTTCTTTCTTTTTTACGAAGTGACAATGAACAACGACACGGATAGTATGTAGCTTGGCTCCTATAGATATTTCTTTGTACTATATTGAATGTATTCAAAATGTCTTACTGAAAGTTAAAATAACACAGGATAATTTCTCTATGACTGGCTCGAAGGAAAAATAGGGTTTAATGAGCCAGGGAAGGGGTTAGCATGATTAATCTGGGAGCAGAGTCCTTTTATATATCTGGTTAATGATGGCACTCGGAACCTTATGAACAATATTGGATATCGAATTATGAGATGGTTGGGGAATGATTTTATAACTTAATGACAAGTTCTCTTAAGCCTTATAAGGGATCCCCAATTTCCATAATCCATAGGAGACCCAGTCCTTGTGTAATAAACATAAAAATGGTCTGTTTTGGTAATACTGTAAAAATTAACTTTCTCCCTCCCACATCCCCAACTGGAGGCTTCCTGGTGTGAATGTTCAAGTGTGTTCATTTTGAACAGCCTGAATTCCTATCATCATCCCATCTTTGAGGCAATGTCCTACGCCGGTGCTGTGTTTGCCTTGAAATGAAAACGATGTTCAAGAGGAAACAGTTATTGTCCTGGTTTAATCTACTAAGAATCTGTTTGGATATTTGACATTTCAGTGTTGAGAAAGTTCCTAAGGTTCTGTTGGGGGAAAAAAGTGCATGTTGAGTGGCCAGATTTCTTTAAAGTTGATATTTTATTTCTGGGTATATGTCTGGAGTTTCACTTGAGTGATTTAGTTTAACACTTTTCAGGAGTGGTAGGTCCGGGGGGAGGCTCTTCTTGGGGGCAGATGGGCTATAAGGGGGGAGGGTTGGAGAGCTACATAATGTTGAAGTGTGTACTTGAGAGCAACACATTCTGCTTTAATTTTTAGGCTTGTTCCTCTTCACTTTCCAGTTATGGCTGGTGGCAGAGGGGAGGAGGCTTTGGCATATGTTTGGAACGTTTCTCAAAATGCTCTGGAGGAAGAACAGAACATCCTTTTTTAAGGCGTTCTCCATGGAACCCATTTTAGGATTAAACACTTTTAGTCTCTGTTATGACTTTCATGGAGCCATGTCTGTTTTTCTATTGAGGTCAACCTCCTTGTGTTCCCCAGTGAGTCCAAGGGAAGTGTGAGTCATTGTCAGTGAAATCACCCTGGGGAAGGATCGGTTTGTTACACTGTCAGACCCAGAGTTGGATGTTTTTGCAGATGATGTGTTGGACAACAGAGGAGCCCAAGAAGATTTAAAAATATATATGTGTTTTCGGTAAATATGAGCAAATTAGGGTAGCTTTCATTTTGGGCCTGGCCTGGGAACCAGGAGACCTGGGACTCTGCCATTTCTGGACTTTGTAATCTTGGGTGAGCAACTTGACATTTCAGGGCCTCAGTTTTTCCATTTAAAATGAAATTACATGATCTCAAAGGTCCTTTTGGCCAGGTTGGTTCTATAAGTTTCCTTTATTTAAAAAACATTTTTTAAAGCTTTTATTCATTTTTGAGAGGCAGAGAGAAAGAGCATGAGCAGGGGAGGGGCAGAGAGAGAGAGGGAGACACAGAATCCGAAACAGGTCAGCAGAATCTGTGCTGACAGCTCAGAGACCGATGTGGGGCTTGAACCCACGATCCATGAGATCATGACCTGAGCCGAAGTCAGATGCTTAACCGACTGAGCCACCCAGACGCCACTATAATTTTCCTTTAATTTACCACAAAGAGAGCTGGGCAGGAAAATTTTCTTAAAACTTGTTTTTAACTTAAGATCAATCTGATGAATGTCGCCAATGTAAACAATAAATCATTAACAGGTGCGTATGGTATTTGTAGTGTTGTTTCTTAAATGCTAATCTTCGGTAAATTGCTTGATCATTTGGTGTGCAGCTTGTTTTAAATGTATTAAACACTGTGTTCATATTGTATATTTGGAATTGCTATTGAGCATTGCATATGGTTGTTCTGGATTTGTCAATAATATTCCCTGTGCAATCCATATGGGAAGAGCCATGCAATCCTTATATGGTAATATCCTGTTTACTTTTATCTAGAGTGTAATTAATGTTTGGTTCAATCAATGCATATATTTTTAATAGTCTTGCACTTTCCCAAATTATACTTTGAAGGTGGAAATGGTGATTGGAGCCGTTCTGTATAGACAAAAGGGCTAACTCTATCTATCTATCTATCTGGCTATCTATCTATCATCTATATCTATCTATCTATCTATCATCCATCTGTCTATCTAGATCATGAATCAACTCTAAGTAATACTATTTTCTAGAGGAAAACCTGTAATAATGTTGTTAACTTTCAGGAATGTGTTTGGCTAGCAAAATCGTATGTATTCAACTTCTGTGTTATCAAATCTTAGTTAATTATGACTTCCCAAATATTATTTCAAGTCTTCCACTCTCATATTTTGATAAGGGAAAATTTGTAGAGTTGGAATACATCTCTTTATGTATTTTGCATGTTAATGTCATTTATATTGTGAAGGCTTAAAAAGATTGCTAATACTTCATATCCTTTTGGTTGAAATTTGTATGCTTTAATTTATGTGGAATATACTAGGGAGTGTTCTGTTTTGTGTGAGAAAGCATCAGTTTCTCTTGTCATGAATTAGCTATGAAGTGGTCTCATTTTCAAAGAGATATACAGGACATATGCTTGTGCATTCTGTTAACAGCTAGTGATCCGGATGGAGAAAACCATTTCCATGAGAAAAGTGAGTCATCTATTGAAAAGGCCCCTAATAACCCGGCGGAGACTATTAAAAACATTCCAGAGGGTCCACGTTGACAATGCACTTCGAAATGTTTTAAATCAGAAGGCTTTACTTTGCTGTTGATCACCGTATTTAATGACCTAACAGGTTCACCCAGGTTATTTTCTTTGGTCAAATCCTTCCCTGTTCTGAAAAGCATGTTTATGTGAGACAAAGAGGCTCTTCTCCATCACTGTTGGCTAGAGCACGTACCATGGACACGCTGTTGTTCCATTCGTTTTCCTGACTCATCTTTAGGTTCAAAAATTGCATATTTGTGTAGCTATTTGCAAAACCCTTCCAGTAATTTCTTTTCTCATGTCTGAAATGGCTCATATTAAAGCTTTCATAATACCCTTCAGTTTCTGTGTTAAACTGATGTTTAAATTGGAAAGAAAGTGGGAACTTTGGCAGTTTAGATAATTCACTTCATCTGGTGGCCAGCTATGTTAACAATCACATCACATGCCAACGCTCCGATGAGATGAAAGGAGCCCTCGGGGCCCTGAAGCGACATTTTAGGAATGAGGGAAAATACAGTTAGAATACTTGGTTTCATCATTTTATTCTATAAAACGGCAAATTATTGTGACCGGAATCTTCAAGTGCTAAAAGAACAATTTAAAGGTTATGCGGTGGCTTAGCTGTGGAAGCTGAATGCAGATTGTTGATCCGTATGCTGGACGGAAAGCGTGGAGCCTCAGGTCAGCAAATGATGTCTTTTATTCCCTGTGTATTGAGGACTGTGAGGAAAAGCTGATATTGTTAGCATATGAATCACATCAAAGGCCTACGCTGGAAGATAAACCCCCGTCTTCTGAAATGGAGTGCACGGCCTCCCCTCATGGACTGAAGCGCCTCTCTTTCTACCAGTGTGCTCTGTCCAACCCCAGCGCGGTTTCTTCCAGAACAGGCACGTTGATATTCAGCACCCGGTTGCTGGTGCACGACTGCACATTCCATCACTTAGGAGAAAACATTTTCACATCAGATTGCCTTTCTACGTGAAGGGTGGGAAGACTGTTCGTTTTTCTTGGGTTGTTTGGGGTTTTTTTGTTTGTTTGTTTTTTTGTTTTCAGTGTTTGTTGGGGGGGTGGCGGTGACATTTTCTTTGGAGGTACCATATAAGATGCTCACGATTTCTATTGTTATTTGTCCTAAAAACTAGAGACTGGTCCAGCCAGTTGACAAGAAATAGAGTGGATAACTGCCCCTTCATCTCTGAACTCGGACCTGACTCTCTTTTCTCTGCTGCTGGATTCTTCAATCAATACTGACATGCTGGCCAGACACGATTTAAAAATAATGCGCCCGTCCTGTTCTCATCTTCTGCGTATATTATTGGGGCGTGATAAGTAGTTTTGTTCAAGCCCAGTCTCTTTCCACCTGTCCTGGTGGTCAGCAGATGCTGCTTCTGTTGCTCCAAATGGAATTTTAGTTCAGCAGCAGAATTACTGGGGCTTTTAAGAGCACCAGCCATGTCAGATGGGTCCCGGGATGATAAACTGTATGACAGCCCATCGCAGAGCAAGGAATTCCAGATGCCTTGGATGTTTCGTCTATTAGCTCATGGCGACGTGTAAGGAATAGTCAGTTTCCATTAATGTTCAGTTTCTTATTGGCCAAGATGCTTAGGGTATGATGGGGCTAGTCATTTTCTATAACAACTTTATTTATACAGGAAGTCTTTTTCTGAAAGGTACATGGCTGGAACTTCATTTCTGAGCTCACATGTTATGCGGACCCAAAACGTCTGTCAAAACTTAGAGCAATGTCATCGGCTGTATTTTCATTTTCATTACTTTCAGATTCCCCCCCCCCTTTTTTTAAAATTCATGTTGCCAGCTGTTATGCGAACATGCCGTCAAGTTTAGGTTAGCCGAATTCCAGCCGGTGGTTTAGAAATAAGCAGAGCGTGATGTTGACATGATTGATTTCCAGTTACTCGGTGTGGTTTCTCTTGCCTGTTTAAAGACATATCTGTGCACAAAAGCAGAGGAACAACACATTTGTTTTATAAAGAGCTGAATGCACTCTTGAGGGAGAGCTGTTTTACTGTCATTGTCATAGAATGCCTTCTCTTACTTTCTGTCTCTCACCCCATTCACCGCGTTATTGCTCTCACGTTCTCCCTGAGTGATATACATGGAGAAAGTGAATCTTGGTGAGTCAAGCTTGTCTGATTGTTAGATTCTGGATTGCTTCCAAATGGGAGGTTGGAATCGAAAGAACTAACACAAAGGCTTCCGGGACATGTTACGAATACCAAGTACTATCTCCAGATCTTCTAATTAGTTTTCAAGACAAATGCTCAGTAAGTTACAGCAAGGTACCTGATTCAGCTCCAATTTCAAACCGACTAGATTTTCATAAGAATTGCTATTTCTCTGTTTAGACGATTCCATTTCAGGCGTCAGATGATTCAGTTCATGTATTTTAAGTCTCAGAGTTTTTGTTTTTTGTTTTCTTCACCCACATATTGATCAGCGGATGTCATTGTTCTGAACTGGATTTTCCTCTCTGAAGAAGAGACGGCCTCATCTAGACTATTCAGGGAAGGTGAAAAGAATGCCATACTTAATTCAATAATTGCTAGGTTCATTTGCATGGCAGAGCAAAAGAGCTTGCATGTTACTCTTCTAATTATTTGTTAAAGAAAATCTCTTTGTAATAATTCACACGTTTCATAGAATACTTGATGGCAAACGTGGGAGGGTAGGGTTTAGAAGGGACCAAATGATTTCACTGATAAAAAGAATAGTATTATTTCATGATGTCAGAGTTGGATGAACTCATGGTTTTGTAGGTCAGAGATTTCAAGGCATGTAAATTACTCTACAGTTGTCCGCTTTGCTGATTGTTTGGGAGAGCCGTTAACTATCACAAGTACTCGTTAATTCCTGTGCTGGCAAAAAAGAATTGGTCAGGGTGGCCTGTAAAAATAAGAACTATCATACTAACAGATTAAAAAAAAAATCACCTGGCCAAATATTGTTTTGAAACTGAATAGAGTATGGAAAAAAACCTTTTCATTGGGGAAGCTTAAAGCCTTTGATTCCTTTTCTCTGTGAGTAATGAGTCAATAAGGTTATATTTCTGTTCTGTAATCAGGACTCATGATTTGATAATTTGCCAGCAAGTCTAGTGACTAATTTTGTAGCTGGATGTAGCTCTGAAAACACCTCTACGTATTTCGTTCTATGAATATTACTGATAATATCAATTCCCCAAATCCAGCCCTTTTGAGAATTCTTTCTTAAATTCACAGGGGAATTCCAAATGTGGAATTGTGGACCTCAGAAAGAGAGAGAGAGAGAGAGAGAGAGCAGGGGGAGGAGAGCAAGAGATTGGATGAGCAATCCAATTGCTCAAGAGATTGGAGAGCAAGATGTTGTGTACCTGCAGGGGTGGGCAGAATTTAATGGAATAACAATTTCTGTTTTTTTTTCATACTTATTTATTGATTTTGAGAGAGACAGAGGAAGTGGGAAGGAGCAGAGAGAGAGGGAGAGAGAGAGAGAGAGAGAGAGAGAGAGAGAATCCCAAGCAGGCTCCGCACTGTCAGCACAGAGCCCGGCATGCGGCTCGAACTAACGAACCGTGAGATCATGACCTGCGCTAAAACCAGGAGTCGGATGCTTAACCGGCTGAGTCACCCAGGTGCCCCTGGAACAATAATTTCTAAGCCACCTTCAAAGTATATTTTTATTCAAAAGTCTGCTGAGTTATTTCCTGTCCTCTTATAAAGTCATTCCACTCTTTCGCTGTAAAACATTACTATTTAGCAAGGACTTAGAGAAATAATTTTATTTCCAAACAAGATAAGGTATATACTCTATATCTGTGAGGTATATACTATAATTCTTCAGAAGCAGCTGTTTTATTTATCTCACCAGTTAAACAATTGGTTGGGATGTATTTTTTTCCCTTTCCTCAAATTATATATTAATTGGTCAAATGAATTATTTGGGGGAGTTAATGATCTAGAAAACTGCAGAAATATCTATGTACTGAGGTAACTAATTTAGGGGCGCCTGGGTGGCTCAGTCGGTTGAGCATCCGACTTCAGCTCAGTTCATGATCTCGCGGTCTGTGAGTTCAAGTCCCGTGTTGGGCTCTGTGCTGACGGCTCAGGGCCAGAGACTGCTTTGGATTCTGTGTCTCCCTCTCTATGCCCCTCCTCTGCTCATGCCTCTATCTCTCTCTTTCTTTCAAAAAGTAAATAAACATAAAAATAAAATGAAAAATAAAAAAAATAATTTAATGAATGGTATGTGTAAGGCTTGAAAATATGCTAACATGATTTTTTTAAATTTTAAATGCTCATTTATTATTGAGAGAGAGACAGAGTGTGAGTAGGGGAGGGGAAGAGAGAGAGAGGGGGACACAGAATCTGAAGCAAGCTCCAGGCTCTGAGCCGTCAGCACACAGCCCGACGTGGGGCTCAAACCCCCGAACCGTGAGATCATGACCTGAGCCGAAGTTGGATGCTCAACTGACTGAGCCACCCAGGCGCCCCTAGCATGATTTAAAATATGCATATTACCAATTAAGTAAAATTTTGCCTTTGTAGTAGGGAAACAAAGTTTCAAGTACTGAAGAAATGCTTTATAATGAAAATTATTTTTCTTGATTGAGTAATGAGGAGGATCATGAGGCTGGAGAATCCCAAATAGATTTTAGTGAATCAAAATCAGTAGCCGTTTGCTCATTTATTCTTTCACTGCCAATGAGGGTGGCAGGTATAGAGCTGGAGACAAGGCGTGAAATGGCAAACAGCCTGTCGAGTGAGGTGAGAAATGATAAAGGTGTGAATGAAATAAGGGTAGAGGGGATCACAACCAGGGGGCTTGGAGATCAGTCTAGAGGGAAGCGTGGAATGTAACTCAAACTATAGAAGCAGCAGCCCTTACCAGCTTGAATGCCAAGAGATGTGTTCCCCCTATTTATGAGGCCAGGATATTATGCCAGCTGTACTCAAGAAGAGGCTCTGTGGGTCTTTGCCTTGGGTCTACTCACCATGCTCACGTGACCTCCCCTGTGATCAATATCTCCTGAGAAATCACTATTTCCACTGAACACCGAGGTTGTTTGCCAGTTTCTACCACCACCATCTTTCTGGTATGGAAGAAGTGACTCTTGTTGGACAAAGGGATCTTCTTTGCTCAAAGTATAGGACGGATATTTTCCCAGTTCCCCATGGTATAATCGTCTTAATTAAAATACTAAAGTAATTGGGGCAACTGGGTGGCTTAGTCAGTTAAGCACCTGACTCTTGATTTCAGCTCAGGTCATGATCTCAGGGTCGTGTGATCGAGCCCTACATCAGGCTCCGTGCTTAGTGAGGAGCCCACTTAAGTTTCTCTCTCTCTCTTCCTCTGCCCCTCCCTCTCCCCCACTTGTGCTCACACTCTCACTTTCTCTCAAAATAAAATAAAATAAAATAAAATACATTATTAAAGTGATGCATATGATGAGGCATAAGAAAAATTACAACTGTATATTCCCCAGTCGGTTCTCACTCCCCCAGCTGTACTTCCAGAGGTAACCATTAAAGTTCAAGAAAATCTTTTAGGTTCTCAAGAGAGTATGTTAATTTAAGAGGGGTTTGTATTTTTAAATATATTAATATTCTCTCCCATTTGGCCCTTTCTCTGGTTAAATTGAAGTATCAATTTGCCTAGGGGACTAGGATTAGAATTTTTACAGTAGAAATGGAAAGAGACAAAAATGAGACGATATTCAGCTTCTGATACTTACAAGGGATACTTGAAGTCAAAGCAGAATGACAGGCTTGAAATCTGGAGATCTCTGAGAGAGATAGAGACTTTGTAAATTGCTTTACCTATCTCTCTAATGCATCAAAAGGCAGGTGGGGTGGATGAGACCGTAGAGAATTATATGCCTAAAACAGGACAAAGAAGAGTTCAACTAGAAAGAGTGGATGCCCCAAACCTGTACCTCTGGTTCCTAGAGGTTGACTGTTGAATACAGGAGACAATGGTGGAAGACGTACTCTGGGGGTTTCGATACACTGGGGAGATTATGTTAAATAGTTGAGGTGAATGCTTATTCCTTGATTGGGCCAGTAGAACAGGGTGTTCAATAAACTTCATGGGGGAAGGCAACACTTTGGGGGTTGGTAGCAGTAAGGTAAGCTCAGTGGCCCAAGATTGTTTGGATGAGGTCGCCAGGGTTTATTTTCTGAACAATACTGAGTTCCCAGAAGACATATGGAAGTTGGCTGAGTTGCAAGCCCAGCCTGTTGTGGCAAGGGGTGTGGAGCCCCAGGAGCGTAAGCCAAGCTATGAGGACCAGGAATAATACAAAGAGGAGACTCAGAGAATTCCACATGCCTTTTAGAACTGGAGTGAAGCCACCCCACCCGGGGAGCACCAGCAAGCCTGGCCCTTACTTAGCCAAAAAGAGACCAGGAATAGACAACGATGGCATGTTCTAGAATACTCAGAGACACAATAAGGTCAACTAAAACAACCGGCAGTCCTGGGATCCCCCAATCCCGGGGATCTGCAGTAGAGAGGAACAAGAGTCTGGGGATGCTACACCCATGGATATGAAGAGCTGTCTTGTCCTGTCTCATGCCGCCTTGAAGCCACAGATGTGTCACACCTTTTCTCCCCCAGCTGCCATCTTGGGGGACCAGAGGGAAGGAGAGGAAATCAAAAGGATGGGCTTTACCCAAAGAACTTTAAAGCTAGTGCATTGGATTGAATTTATTGATTTGAACTCAAATACAGGTTTCTGCAGCTGATCAGGTGGGGGTGCATGAGGACGATCACATTATTTATCTCCAAAGAAATCAAGAAGCCACTGGGAGCATCTCAACGCATTTTGAGTAAACTATTTGGATGTTGGGTCTCCTGCATCGATAGTTCATGTCTTCAACTGCTTTTTCTCATCCATCCCATTTCCACCTTTTCACTCTACATCCTGGGAAATTTGCTCAGGTTTTTCTTCCAGAACTTCTATTGGATTTTTAATTTTGATACCAATAGTGTTCATTTTGAGGAATATTTTCTTGTCTACTGATTGTTCCTGTCATAACAGCCTCGGCTTTGATTGTATTTTATTTGTAATGGATGTAATGTACTCTCAAAGATCTGATGACAGCAATAAGATGTTTTAAACACTTCTCCTTTTTGTTATGAATCATCTTTGGCTCTTCTGAGGTCACTTGTTCTATTAGTTAGTTCTGGCCCCTCTCTCTCAATGTTTATAGATGCATGTAGATGATGCATCTGCAGTGTAGTCTTCACATGACTTCTGAAGTTCCAACTGGGTCCCTTTTATTCTCTCCTCATCAAGACTTGGAGAGTCTTCAGTCCTCGTCAACCACGTTACATTCTTATAGTTTCACATGACGAAGGTAAATACAGGAAAGGAGAGACTCTATCATCATATACATGTTTCCACTGATTTTCTATACTCTCATGATTTCCAAAGTTATATTTTAGTCCAAATATCTCTTTGGCGATTCATTGTTTAAAATATTTCTTTATTTATTTTGAGAGAGAGAGGGCATGCGTGTGCCAGTAGGGAAGGGGCAGAGAGAGGGGGAGAGAGCATCCCAAGTAGACTCCACACTGTCTGCATGGAGCCTGACTCAAGGCTTGAAATCACAAAGTGTGAGGTCGTGACCTGAGCCAAACCAAGAGTCGAAGCTTAACCGACTGAACCCCCCAGGTGCCCCGTTAGTGTCATTTTTTTACAAAAAGAAACCCATTATGTAAATAAGAAATTGTCTTTACTTGTTAAATTGAAACCCCTGATCAGTAACTTTTTTATTTTTCAAAATTAATTGTTTAGGTCTCTGTCTTTATGTGAAAACAGACAACGATTCAATGATATTCACTGTATGGAGTTTCAAAGGTGGTCATTTTGTGAACTTCTTGAAATCAATTTTGCAGAAGCAATGATAACGGAAGCTGGTTGCTATGGATTAAAAAGAAGATGTAAGGGGCGCCTGGGTGGCGCAGTCGGTTAAGCGTCCGACTTCAGCCAGGTCACGATCTCGCCGTCTGTGAGCTCGAGCCCCGCGTCAGGCTCTGGGCTGATGGCTCGGAGCCTGGAGCCTGTTTCCGATTCTGTGTCTCCCTCTCTCTCTGCCCCTCCCCCGTTCATGCTCTGTCTCTCTCTGTCCCAAAAATAAATAAAAAACGTTGAAAAAAAAAATAAAGAGCACAAAAGTTCAAAGAGCAGACTATTAAAAAAAAATAAATAAATAAATAAAAAGAAGATGTAAGGTGGGGAGGCGGAGAGATTTTTGTAGGCAACTTTTCTAAAATATAGGACTCTGATGAGGAGCAAATCAGTATGGTTATTAAAGCCTAGATAGAGTGGAGTGTGTTTGTGTGTGTGTTTAAGTGGTAGGGGTGTGAGCATGTTTCTACGCTGACAAGAAGTCAAAGGCACACTCGTTCCTCAAATAGTTCCTCATTGGGACTGGTTTCTTTCATGCCTGCATTCCTGGTTTTCCCGACACTCCCAGACATTTCTCACCTCCAGGGAGAGACAGAGTTCAGGTTCTTGTTGGAACCCTCTTCTCTGCCAACATGGCTTCCTTGTCTGCTGACTAAATAGACCTTCGTTCTAGATGGCAGGATGTAGCCTCTCCCTCCCCTCTTGGCACCCCTGCAAGATGCAACTTCCTGTTGTCCGTGTGGGAGGTGGGGATTGTCTCCCATCAGTTAGCTCGCTTTACTCGTTGCTTTCACTACTCTTTCCTGGATCCATCGTGTAGCTACTCCTTGGGGCTCAGCTCAGTTTGCCAGTGTCCCTGCCTAGAACAGCCTTTTGCTAAAGGATTAGGGAATAGTAAAGAAGCCATACCACATAGGTAGAAAGAGTTTTTCAGCTGTAATATCATTCTTGGAAATTTGTGTACAATTCTTGTCCAGCAATGCCCCTCTTGGAACCCTGGCTCTCGGCCATGTTGCCTAGTTCCTCCTTCTTGACCCTTCTTCCTGTTTCCTCTTTTATGGTTCCAACTCCTTTCTCAAAGCCTTGGTGGATAATTCCACATTCTCTCTTCCTTCATTACACAGAGGAATTTAAATCTTTTTTCCCCTTAGCTTTGTCCTTATATCGTGGGCCCATAGTTCAGATGTTATCAGGTTATTAAGGTAGTTTCCTAAAAAAGAAAAAAAAACCCAACAGTTGTTTCTATCAGAGGAATATGGTTGTCTTTCTCAGCCAATTGATTCAAGTGACAGTTTATAATAACATTCATATACCTGTATTTTGATTTCTATCTATCAGCTTTCTATTTTTCTATCTTTCTATTTGTCTTGAAAATACTAGATAAGGTTGCTACAGAAGAAAGTCACCCTTGTAGCATACTTGATATTAAAATTTCCTTTTATCAATGTGGATTGTCTGGGACAACCATATAATTATCACCTTCCAAAGCATGAGCCTATAACCTCAGCATTTAATTTTAGAATTATTACATAATTACCTGACATTTCAAATTAGATAAATTGCAAATGTGGCCTTTCATTACTTTCTCCTCTATATTTCAAAATGAAAAGGCAAGGTAGCCCTTCTTCCATCCCTAGAAATTCCACATTAATGTTAAAAGAATAAGAGACTTCTGATGGTCACAGTCTGATATTTCACTTCAGAGGAAAAGCATGTCGAAGGTTTACTGAGGTAGAAAACTCTTGTTAGTAAGTATCCAAGCACAATTTTGAAGCTATAGGATTATTTTAGGACAGTTGATGATAGAAATTGCCTGTAGAAGAAAGGGGCGTTATGGTGGAAGATTTAACAAACAAATATTTCTATGCGGCAAAACCATATCGGCCTTCTTGCAGAGTATTCGGGTAACAGATGAGGAGGCAGAGGGGTAGAATTCCAGCTCCCCATAGCTGTGGTCTTCTCACTGCTCTGGAAACACACATTTCACTGGACAAAGCAGATGGGAGAATAAGCTTAAGTGCATCTGGTCAAACAACTCGCTATTTCTTTCTTTTTTTTTTTTTTTAATATTTTTTAATCTTTATTTTTGAGAGAGAGAGAGAAAGAGAATGGGGTGGGGCAGAGAGAGAGGGAGACACAGAATCCCGAGCAGGCACCAGGCTCTGAGCTGTCAGCATAGAGCCTGACGAGGGGCTCGAACTCACGAACTGTGAGATCATGACCTGAAACGAAGTCAGACGCTTAACTGACTGAGCCACCCGGGTGCCCCATCAACCGTCTCTTTCTGTGAGGACAGTTCAGTTTGATCTTACTTGTGGTGAATGATGTTTTAAACAAACCCAAAACAGAATCTTATAAACAATAATAAATACACACTGTGTATAAATTAACCATCCATATGTTTTATGTTGTGACCAAGAAGAATGTTACGTAGTTTTGCGTAACTTCTCTTATGTATTCAAAAATTGAGGCTTCCCTTTCAGTCACATTCCTTGATATTTGAAATTGAATGAACTATGAGAAATTTCAATGAAACACATTGATTTTGACTAAATATTATAAATGATTTTGTCAAAAGTATATCAAAGTACACGCTGGCATTGAATGCATCAGTTTTAAACAACTTTATATTGACATTTATTTTTAAAGCGACGCATCTTTGATAAAATTTTCGAATGGTTTCAACCTTGTTCGCACCGGTAGATGTCACATAGATATGTTGATTAAACTGAGTGCTCTTAGGTTCCCTGAACTGTTACTGGCTAAGTTTTTAAGTTTTTGGTCACATATTACCATTTTATTCTTTTTTTTTTTTTTTTCAGTGTGGTTGACATACAATGTCACATTGGTTTCAGGTAAACAGCGCAGTGATTTGAGAAGTTTATACATTGTGCTGTGTTTACCACTCGTGTTGCTACCGTCTGTCCAGATACATCTCTATTGCAATATCATTGACTGCATTGCCATTTTATTCTTGGTGTGGCTCTGACACCTTTATTTTCTAGGTTTGACTCATGTTATCTGAGCCTGGACACATAAAGAAGGAAGCAAAGGAGTGGATGCACTGTGAGCCATGTATCTGTTCAAACACTGCCTGCCTCGCCTTCCAGCCATTTTTCCAGAAAAGGAATTTATTGCTATTACAGTCAGTGCTAAAGATAAGTTGGGATATCAGATGCTTTGGTAGCCACACGTCTAAATAATAGTAATTATTTTGCTTCTAGCTCTCTCTAATGTAATTTGGCTTTGAGAGCTAATGGTATTTCTGTTTTATTCCACAGTAAATATCACTTTCACTAAATCACTAGGGTTGGGTCCTACCATTATAAAAGTATTGATTTTTATGTAAACCAGCAGAAAATGCTAACACATATAAAATGTTTGATAGTTTATTGGGGTTTTTCTGATAGCCACTTTACTTTCCGTCAGGCAGCATAAAGATTGGAGATATTGGATTTGGGGTGGGCTGAACAGGCAGCTGGAGGGAGAAGGGTTCTGACAAATGCCTTGACATTCTTTCACGCTAAATAAGAAGCTAGGTCATATTCACAATTATAAAGAGTGACAGAAATATTGTGCAGATTAAATGATTAGTGGGGGGCTTGTGTTCCTAGATTATATGATTTAGTAGCTATGCATTGGGTTTTATTATACACAATGCGCTTGGAAAAGTCAACCAATAAAAAGAGTAAGTGATTCTACATTTGGCTGTGGCTTCTATTTCATTACACGTAGTAACTTCGAAAAACACAGAAGCGCGAGTGTTCAAATGAAGAAATTAATACATATGGGGGACGCTGAACTAGTCCTCCTATTTTGGAAAATTAAGTTCAGGGTATCTATTGTGGGAATTCAATAAAACTTTTGGCCTTCAATATAAGATAGACCATAAATCAATGAAGTTTAAATAGTTCTGCTCTCTTGAACACCTGCTTATCTGTCTTGAGAAAATTCTGTAGTGTTTTAACCATCATTTTATGACATTAAAAAGTAATGCTCACTATTGCAGTACTTGGAAAGGCTATTAAAGTTAAGGGTCTGTCAGCTATTCCATTATAAGCCCTGATTTCCAGGAGTTTAATATAACCCAGACATTACATGTAATAAACCCTAATGCAGGAATCTGAAACTTGGATCATTATTTTCTCTATTTAAAGGCCAATTGCCCCACAAAGACTGTCTCTAGCCATGGCAAATATCTTTAGGATAAGTGATAATTTTAAAAATTTACCAAATGCTATTTTTTCCTTCCTGGGATTTTTTTACCTCTAAATTAAGATAAGCCCTCTGAAAGCCAGGGTAGGTGTAAAAGAGCTTTTGAATGAATGAATTTAATCTATGTTTTTTTCAGAGCTTCCCCCGCCCCAGTCTGAACAGAATTTAATGCTTCTTTCCGCACAGAAGAAGCTTTGGGCCTGTAAATACAGCATATTAGTTTTCTGTTGTTGCTATAAGGGGTTACTGTAAACTTGGTAACTTACAACACTGTACATTTATTTTCATAAGGTTTTGGAAGTCAGAAGTCTGAAATCAGTCTCACCGGCTAATATCAAAGGTGTCGGCATGGCTGGTTCCTTCTGGAGGCTGTGAGGGGATAATAGGTCTCCCTGTCTTTTTCAGATTCTAGTGGCTGTTTCTGTTCCTTTGGCTTCCTCCTTGAAGAAGGTCCCTTCTTCATCTTCAAAGTGCATCACTCCATTCTCTGTGGCCATTGGAGTAATGAGTGTGAAAAATATCTGTGACTCGTCTATGAACTCCTAGGAGTCCTGGGTGGAGGTGCTCCAGCGAAATTAAAGGGCAATTTCAGGAATTAGCGTCTGATGGCCTTCAAGAGCTTCACATATGCCTCATGAGGTGGGCATGAACTTGTGCGTTTTCTTCAGAATTATGAATTAATCATGAGAAAAGCCCTCAGAGGGAATTTATATCAATTGCATATTTAAAATTATGCTTTAATGTTTATTTTTGAGAGAGAGAGAGAGAGAGAGAGAGAACATGAGCAGGAGAGGGGCAGAGAGAGAGGGAGACACAGAATCCCAAGCAGGCTCCAGGCTCTGAGCTGTCAGCACAGAGCCCGACATGGGCTCAAACCCACGAACCCTCTGAGATCATGACCTGAGCCGAAGTCGGACGCTTAACTGACTGAGCCACCCAGGCACCCCTCAATGACATAGTTTGATATTAAGTTTGAGACGCAGTTCGTTGTAAATCTGAGTTTCAGGTATCTGACTTGCACATAAAATAACTGCATATAAAATATGACTGATGTAGACTCACCCAGAACTGGGGAGAGTGGAATATGTTTTGCAGGCATGAAGAAGAAAGAAATGGCAAAGCAGTTCTGTTTCTTGCTAACTGATAATCTTTCCTATTGGGCAGGGTAAGGCCCGGTGGCCCGAAGTCTCAGTGGTCAGCATCACAGAACTACAACCAGAACAAATTGGCACTTTTTTGATGGAGGCACGGTGGCTGCTGGTAACTCCCTGACAGTGGGAGGAGGTGTTTGGAGGTAAGAGTTCCTTGACCTGTCGTCTGCCTTTTGTCCTGTCTGTTACACAATGTATTTCCCCAAAGAAATCATGTTTAAATCAGATTAAAAAAGGAATCTGAGGGTCCCGGGCTGGCTTGCCAATGTTGTTTTGTTAATCCTTGGTGCAGTCAAGATATGCATGTTTTTAAGTTTGTTCCTTTTTGAGACAGAAAGAGCATGCAAGTGGGAAAGGGGCAGAGAGAGAGAGGGAGAGAGAGAATCCCAAGCAGGGTCTGTAGAGTTATTGTGGAGCCCAGCACGAGGCTTGATCCCATGAACCGTGGGATCACGACCTAAGCTGAAATCAAGAGTTGGACGCCTAACCAATTGAGCCACCAGTTGGTACCCCCCCTGCCGCCCCAATATTTTTTTAAGGAATTAAGTGTAAGGAGTGTAAGAACACAAGGCGGAATAAGCCATGGTAATAGTCAAATGAAGGTTACTGAAGAAAATAACCCTGTTCTATATTAATTTCTACTTCATGATGATTTAAAGGGACGGGTATTTTTGTTAGCGACCTAGAAATGAATCGTGCTGTATCATTGTTTCTCTGAGTAAAGCATTTTCTAAGTAATGAATAACCAATTAAAGAACAAACTTTCAGAGGGCCACATGGTTGAAACAAGGAGTTATCAGGACTCAGGACCACTGTCGGGCTTCATGATTCCCTGGAAGGACTCAGAGAACTCACATTTATGGTGTATTACAGACAAAGGATGCAGTTCAAAATCAGCAAAGGAAAAGAGCATACAGGTGAAGTTCAGGAGAAACCGGGCGCTAGCTTCTAGAGGGCTCCTCCCAGCGGAGATGTACAGGGAGCAGCTCACCTCTCCCAATGATGTGTGACAACACGTGTGCAATATTGCCATGTAGGCAACCTTACCTACATGGCACATGGCCTTGGTGTCCATGTGTTTCATTAGGGGGTCAGTCATAACATATAGCACCTTTGTGACCTTAGCTACTCAGGCTATCTCCTGCCCCCTAGAGGTCAAAATGATATAGCATGGCTGGGCGTCTCAGACATGGAAAAACCGGCATTTGCCATAAGACACATTTTAGCAAAAGCTCTCTGGTCAAACAGATACGGTGCCCAAGGCCTCAGGCACACAAAACACTCTCATCAAGCAAGATATTCCAAGGCTCAGAGTTCATCTCCCAGGAGTGAGTCAAGGGCCAGTCCTGAGGACAGGCCTCTCTCTGATATGTGCAGGGTTTAAGCATCCTGGGCCTGCTGAGTTAATCTTTTACTGAATGGTCCCCTTTGATGTACATTTTAGCTGAGGCAGCAAAGGCAACCATATATGTACCAGGAAACTCTTGCTGAAACTTTCAAATGGAGATGGTAGAGAGTGTACAAATAGGGCTACGGTTTTGTATGTTCCAAAGCCAGTAATGGATGGTCTCTGATGTTAGATCTGCCTTGATGTTGGGGGAGAAAAAGGATTCCATTAGAGAATGAGGACAGAAGTTGAGTGGAGTATTTCTTATCTCTGTGTTCTGCATGCTCAAGGAGGAGAAACTTATGATCTCCAAACAGCCGTAAAACAAAACCACGAGAGCCTATCAGAACTACCTGGGGGTGGGTTTAAACTACCAACGCCTAGGAAGCATCTTCAGGGCCTCTGGTCCAAGTGCCTAGGCTGTGACTTGGGAAGTGGCCTTTAAAATTGTTTCTAAGGTGACTGTGACTCTGCAGAGGCTGAAGAGTATACAGTTGATCAAAGGGGAGAGAATTAGGACACTAGTGATCTTCACTAAGTTACTAACCCTCAACCCTGGTGGCATGTCCGACTGGCCTAGGGAGGGGGAATGGGTCATAAAAGGACTGATTCCCTTGCTGGATTCTTAGAGATACTTGTTCAGTTGGTTTGGGTGATTCTTGCATCCAATGTGCACTCAGGGTTGAGAACTACTGCTTCCAACAAGTCATGTTCCCCTGCCTTCTCTCTATCCTATTCACTTGAACACGGTATCATCCAATTCAGTTATACAAAACAACTCACAATCTTGAGGAATCTCAGGGAGGAAACAGTGTCCACAATAGGTACACATGGCCTCTGTGTAGGCGATCTTTGATCCGAGATAGGAAAGATAAGGCGAAGCCAGTGATGGGAAGACCCACGAGGAGGGCAGAGAAGCATTGGCAGATACAAACGAGGCGAGAGAGATTGTTACCTTCAGCGAACAGAAAGGACACTGAGGTACAAATGTGGCAAGGGAGGTTAAGAGGTGGTGCACGTTGAAGTTGGGACGGAAATCAGTAACTAGATCACACAGGGCCATGGAGGCCATTTAAAGGATTCAGAATTTATTCTAAGGTTAATGGGAAGCTTTGAAAGATTTAGGGTTTGGAGTAACATGATTTGTACCTTGGGAAGATCTTTGTGTCTGTGACGTGGATGGTAGATAGATCGTAGAGGGCAGGGGTGACAGTACACAAGTCAGAGAACCTTTGTAATGATCTGAGCAGGGATATGGGTAGTTTGGGTCAGGATGGGGGTTGAAGGGATGGAAGGGAGTGAAGGGATTCTAGACAGATGCTAGAAACACAAAGGACAGAATTTAAAGAGGTCATGAGCATGGGGTCTATCAAAAGGGAAGGATCACACATGCTTAAGCACTTTTGGGGATTGTGGGACTGGAGATAACTGGGACATGGGGGGTGGGGAACAGAGTTTGACACCTACCACAAACCACGTAGAAAGATAAAGTTCACAGTTCCACATAAGCAAATGTGGAGGATTAAGGCTTGGACTGCAAATAAACTTTGGGCATCACGAGCGTGTTGGAGACATTTAAGATACCAGACTGAACGAGACCTTTTCAGGGAGAATGGAGCCAGGGGAGGTTGGGTATGATGGAGACAGAGAAGTGTTCACTGAGGTCGGCAATGAGAGCATTCCAGTGGCAGGATAGGGACTACTCAAGAATGCATGAATAGTAGGTGAGGAGGTGGAGACAGTGAGCTCAAAGAAGGTTACAAATGGCTATGAAAGGAAGTATAGAAAGAGGGCAGTTGCCAGAAGGCCAGTTGAAGTCAAGGGAGAATTTTTGAAAGGGGGACACACAAGCCCATGTTCATGGGTTGATGGAGATGATCCCAGGTAGGGTGTGAGAGATTAACTATGGAGGAGGGAAAGAAGAAAAAGAAATAGAACGTTCCTTGAGAACGTGAAAAGGGAAGCAACCCTGAGCACTAAGGGGACGAACTGGGGCTTACAGTAGGTTTTCCACTGTGTCAAGAGGGAATCTAGGAATTCCCTTCTTGGGGATTTCTGAATATACCTCATTTAGGTGAGATGTTGTATATATATTTTTCCTGCCTTATTCACACTTGTAAAAAATCCCATACTTTCTGTCTCGTTGGGATCATACTTTGGCTCTAGATATAAACTGTTCTCCAAACCAATGGAACAGCTTCATGAATTCTTATCCCAAAATGATTCTGAGTTTTTTTCTTTCATTATGATTTGCCTTCTGTGGATTTCTCTTTCAAAAATTTTTGTACATGGAAGGGAATACAAATATAACAAACACATATGCCCACAACTGAAGCTTAATAAATGTTGGCATTTTCATCTTTTCTCTTAAAAAAATTTTTTTTGGGGGGGGGGAGAGAGAGACAGAGCACAAGTGGGGGAGGGGCAGAGAGAGAGGGAGACACAGAATCCAAAGCAGGCTCCAGGCTGTCAGCACAGGGCCCGACGCAGGCCTTGAACGCATGAATGATGCGATCATGACCTGAGTCAAAGTCGGACGCCTAACTGACTGAGCCACCCAGGTGCCCCTGTGCTATTTTATTTCTTAAGAAAAAGAGAAAGACGGGGCACCTGGGTGGCTCAGTCAGTTAAGCGTCTGACTTTGGCTCAGGTCATGAACTCTAGGTTCATGGGTTCAAGCCCAGCATCGGGCTTTGTGCTGACAGCATGGAGCCTGGAGCCTACTTCGGGTTCTGTGTCTCCTTCTCTCTGATACCCTCCCCGCTCACTCTCTGTCATTTTCTCTCTCTCAAAAGTAAGTAAACATTAAAAAAAATTTTTTTAAAGTAATTAAGAAATAAAATATCACAGAGCTAAAGGTCTCTGAATCAACACCTGTTTTCCCTAGACTCTCCTGAAGCACCCACTATCATGAGTTTGGTGCCGTTCTTATCTCTTGCTTATGCTTTCATGTACATGTCTATCGCTCGTCAACTATAAACAGTAGGATTTTGGTGATTGTAAATTTATATAAATGATGTCCTACTTTACATAGCATTCTACCCATTTTATTTTATTTTTTTTTTTTTTATTTTTTATTTATTTTTTATTTTTGGGACAGAGAGAGACAGAGCATGAACGGGGGAGGGGCAGAGAGAGAGGGAGACACAGAATCGGAAACAGGCTCCAGGCTCCGAGCCATCAGCCCAGAGCCCGACGCGGGGCTCGAACTCACGGACCGCGAGATCGTGACCTGGCTGAAGTCGGACGCTCAACCGACTGCGCCACCCAGGCGCCCCCATTCTACCCATTTTAAAGTCACAGTGTTTTCAAAAAATCCAATCTTGTTGGTGTATGCAGATCATGTTCTTTCCTGTTAACTGCTAAATTGGATTCTGTCCTAGAACTATACACCACGCTTTATTTGTATATTAGTTATTGATGGGCATTGATATAGTTGCCCATTTTCCACTATTATAAACTACATTGGGAAGTGGATCTTTGTCCAAGCCACGTATCTGATTGTGTTTTGCTACATGCCTGTAGACTGCCTGATTCCATATTCTTAAGAACGTATGGAAGAGTTTCTGTCAGGTGTACTAGTAAATGGAATCCCTGAACTGTGGAATTAGCATATTTGCACGCTAAGTGGAATCTTCCCGTGGCTCTCTGGTGTGGCTGGACCAGGTATATCTCACACCCCACCCCCAGAAATATATGAAAGGACTCCCCTCTCCACTTTCTCACCAGCACTTGATATGGTCAATACTTTATTTATTTATTTACTTATTTTTTCAATATATGAAGTTTATTGTCAAATTGGTTTCCATACCACACCCAGTGCTCATCCCAAAAGGTGCCCTCCTCAATACCCATCACCCACCCCCCCTCCCTCCCACCCCCCATCAACCCTCAGTTTGTTCTCAGTTTTTAAGAGTCTCTTATGCTTTGGCTCTCTTCCACTCTAACCTCAGTACTTTAAAACAATTGTCCATCTGACAAGCGGAAAACAAAATATCGTTTGGTGTTTTGACTTCATCTCCAGGGACGTGGCCATGTTTCTTGGCCTGAGAACTTTTCTTCTTGAGGAGAGGGTGTGCAGGGAGGAGGATCATGTTCCGTTCTTTGGAGTCCTTTCTACTTTTTAAACTTACCTGAGACTTACTAACTTTTAACAGGACATATTAACTTATTAAATTATTTAAATTTCTGAAATATTTAAACTCATTCCTGCCATTTCCCCCTCTTTCCTTAAGAGGAACTTCTAATTAAGTGCTCAGGGTTACACTTGCACTGTTTTTCTTGGCTGATTTTTAATCTGTTGGCTTTAAAACATACCGTCTTTGACTCATGAATTCTCCAGATCTCTCACTGCCTTCTTGACCTGTACCGTCATCATTATCACCTGGGACTTTCCTTCTCACCTCTGAACCACCTGTTTATCCTGTGACTAACACCATCATTTTCTCTCAATACTGTGATGACTCTTATTTATATCTAATGGCCCCACTTTGATGGATCCTGAGAAAACTTTATTTTGTCATTTTTTGTTAGCGATGAAATTTCATGGACCCCACAAACACCTATCTGTTAAACTCTTTCTATGTGCCAGAGACTGTGTTAGGCAACGGATCACATTTATGTCTCTCAAAACAGCAAGTGTTGACTTCCTTCTAACACACTTACTGTCATATTTACTTGCTCTCCTCGTCACACTTGGAATTTATTATTTAAAGACTAAAGCCTGATGTTTCATATTTTGTCTGGTGTTTTACCTGTCACAAGCAGGTGGTGTCAAAAATCCAGATATAGCAACATTCAAACAATAATGTTCGAGAAATAGTTTAATAACAAAATAAGTAAGTAAATAGTGTTTACCAACTAAGTAAGTCAATAGATAGTACTTGGTAAGAGTTTATTGTGCATATAAGAATAGGTTGCACACTGGCAGCTTTAAAGTTCACAGACTGATACCAAGCTCCCGGGAGTGAACTTATAGGATGGCTTAAAAGTACAAATGAGGAAATTGTTTACCCTTTTTCAATGATTGGTTATTACAATGGGAGTTTCCAGACAACAGGGGATTGTTTAAAAGTGATAATCTCATACCATTTTTATGAAGACGACTTCAGTTTTTTTATGATTGTCAGAGGCATTTACAAGAAATTACCGAAGTGAAGTTTTATGTTCACAAAGTAGGATAGATATAATTTGTTTATGTGGCTTACATGGGTTTTTTATGCCCTGAGAATTCTCAAGTCCAGCCTCCATTTTGTATTTAATTTCAAAACATCTCTCACTTTTAGTCATGTTCTCAAGAGGCTAAGAGTATGACCAACTAGTACAGAGTTACTCTCAGTTCCCACTGTTTGATGCCAAAGAGTTTCATGCTCCTTGTTTCTTCTGGTTGAGTTCTCGGGACAGAGGGTCATGTAATTGCTGTTACCAACAGATGTACCATCATCATGGACATGGGTAGTCAGACCACTGAGTTCTTTCAGGTTGTCTAATCCTGATGAGTATCATTTGTTGTATGAGTGGCTGCTGAAAGTCATTTAAAACCCTTGTAAAGATACAGTACACTAGAGAGATTAATATGGTTATAAAGAGAATAATGAAGACTGAAAAAAAATTCCCCAGAGTAGAGATTTCCAGGAGCTAATATTTAACCAGTTCAATAACTAAAATGGGTTAAAATCAAAATGAGATTTTGCCTTTGGCTTTTTAAAGTCAATCTGTTTTTGTTTTGTTTTTTTTAGTTATTTACATAGAAGCAACGTGACATATTAGCAATCATTTATTCTGATGATTACTTAGGACAGGATGAACACAAGGATGCTTTATTTGAGCAGCTGGTGTTGCAGATAAGCTTTCATCTAAATAAGACTTCTATATTATGTGAGCAATCAGATAATTTAATGAGACATTTCTATGAAAACGAAAGAAAAACACATTTTTAATGGAGTAAATTCTAAACTCCATTTTTCACTTCAGAAAGTGTCCTGTTGGGAAAATGTCTATATCTGAGTTCTAAGCATCTATAGATAGTAGAAGTAAGATGGCAGTTTTCATCTGATGGGATTTTCCTGGTTTATAGTGTGGGTCTTTGATGATGTCATCTGGTGTTCTGTTGAACATGCTTGATGAGCCCATCCAGCAACAGGCATGAAGTTTGTCCATATATTATCTGTTGGGATTTCTCTGAAGGTATTAAGACAACAAAACTTGAAAAGACACTTAAGATAGTGAGAATTTGATAGGTATACTATATAGCTTTCCACTGATACACAATTTTGCCTTTAGTCATCCCACTTTTAATCATTTTTAAGGAAACTAATTTGTTTATAAGATAAGTCTACTTTTATTAAACTTGGCTTGATCACTTATATAAATATACTAAGAATTGTGATATACTCTCAAGTGTGACATTTCAGGCAAAGCTTTGGTAATAACCAAGAGGCTTTACTGACTCAATAAAGTCAACATTAATTGTTAAACCTTGTGTGGGAATAAATCTCAGGTTAAACCTGTAAAGTCTCTTTAGGCTAGGAAGCCATCCCAGGACTTGCCTAATTGTGTCCTGTTACCAGGAGAACAGATACTTACTGAACTTATGTAAATACATACATATGAAAACCAAGAGTATTTAGTAAGAATTTTTAAATTCTGGACAGACCCAGTAGGGAGAACAAGATAAATGTTTCAGCTTTCGCTTACAAATGCATATTTTATCAAATTGCTGGAAGTTATAGATGGCTTAAAAGAAAGGAGAAAAAGCACCCATTCAATCTGGAGAACAAAACATTAAAGATCCAGCAGTAATTTAAATGAAGTCATAAAAATTATAATCATCTTGGTCAGTTTACCCAAATTTCATGTGATCAATTTTTGTTCTGCTTGATCATGGTTTAGTAGCTTAATGATTCAAGCCAGCCCTCCATTAGAGTGTTAGAAATTCCTATCTAGCTCAATGTTACTGTCATAAAATTATCAGAACCCTGCATTTTATAGAGTACTTGTCAAGGTCATTTCCATGAATGTCTTTGAAGTTGAAGCACGTCTGCCTATAGTCAATTACAAATGCTTTTAGACAAGAATCAAGAGTGAACCAGTAACCAAGTGACCAAAGACTTCACCACATCCTGGTTACATAGCTGGGGAGGGTTCACCGAGAAAAGGATGCAACTGAGAAACAAATAACATTTTTGTGACATAGACTATTGTAAAATAATATTATGGAATTATGTATTGATAAGGTTATACTAGGACATGCCAGATTTTTAAGAACTTCATATGATTTCTAGAACACTTATTTGAACAATGTATGCCCATGTAAGTATAATTTAAGAAGGTTAAACTTTCCTTTTCACTTGACATTGTTTCCCATGCAATTTCACATATCATATAAGCCTAAATCAATTAACATTTCTTTTTTATAAAGCAAAAGAGCAACTCTTTTGAGGTCTTCCAGGAACCCTCCAGAAAATTCCAGTTAGTTCAATGTCAAAAATACTTCATTCAGAATTTGATTTGGAAAAGTTTGTTAAAAATGTCAAAAGATTTATAGGGCGCCTGGGTGGCTCAGTCGGTTGAGTGACCAACTTCGGCTCAGGTCATGATCTCACGGCTCATGAGTTTGAGCCCCACGTCCGGCTCCGTGCTGACAGCTCAGAGCCTGGAGCCTGCTTCGGATTCTGTCTCCCTTTCTGCCCCTGCCCAGCTCATGCTCTGTCTCTCTGTCTCTGAAACAAATAAACATTAAAAAAAATTTTTTTTAAATGTCAAAAGATTGGGGCGCCTGGGTGGCGCAGTCAGTTAAGCGTCCGACTTCAGCCAGGTCACGATCTCGCGGTCCGTGAGTTCGAGCCCTGCGTCAGGCTCTGGGCTGATGGCTCGGAGCCTGGAGCCTGTTTCCGATTCTGTGTCTCCCTCTCTCTCTGCCCCTCCCCCGTTCATGCTCTGTCTCTCTCTGTCCCAAAAATAAATAAAAAACGTTGAAAAAAAATTTAAATGTCAAAAGATTTAAAATTCTGTACCAAATAGGATCACAGTTCACTCTGAAACAACACTTGGTTATGCACTCAACCAAAGTGCCAGTTAAAAGATTTCACAGGCAAATACAGAAAGTTACATAGCTGTAAAAAAAAAAAACCTTGGCTCTTTTAAAATAGAAAAGGCTAGGTTTTTCTAAGTAATCAAAGACTCGATAAAGGCAATGTGGAGCGCAGGAAATATTTTCATAAGACAAAGAATCTTTGTTTCCTAGGCAGATTACATGAAATACAAAGAAAAACCTTTTATCATCTTTTATTAAGTGTGGACCAATAATCTAAGAAATTTTGTGGCTTTAACAGAGAGAAAATGAAACTCTAGCTTTTATTGGCACATTATTGGCGTCATTAAAAATATCCTTTTAAATACATGTATTAAATTTGGCCAGCTTTGACCTCATAACATTTCTTTCCACAGATTTTCTGCAACTTTTTATACCCATTTAGATCTTGTCTTAGTAATTTCCTTTCTTAATATGGAAAAAGTAGCAATTTTATTTTAGATTTTACTGTCTTTGTCCTTCACAAAAACACATCCTATATTCCTTGCATATTCTTCATATAAAAATACATCCTATTTTCTTCCCATACGTTGTATTCACAGTGGTTTCCTTTGGCTCTAATAAGAGAAGTTTCTCGTAGTTTTAATTATTATTAACTTTATTAATAATATTTATAGTGAAATTAGCAGGCAGTAGTGAATTATTATATATTAGCATCCTATAAGTAGGTCAACAAATTTACAAATGTATAATTATGAAATATATAATTCTTAGAGATATATGTTTTTCATAGTACAATTTTGATATTTGTCACAACACATGTTTGTTGATAGACCCACATATCTTTGTCTCCTTGTAAAAAATTTAAAAACCAAAAGTAACTTATGTTTAGCAATTGTCCCTCTGTATTCTCTCTTGGAAATGATCAAGGTAGTCAGTGAATATGCATTATTTAGTTCAACTCGGTATAAGCTTATCTTATTTACATCTATTTGAATTAACCGTTTTTTTTACTATTATACTTGGATTAGACATCAAACAGCTAACTATGAGGTTACTTTTCTTGTTGACCCATTTTATAACATAAAGATCACATGAGCTTAAGTTGACTAATAAGCACAGGTGGAAAGAATTGTATATTTGCATTACACTCCAAGTTGATAACTCTGAAGACAGGCCGACTTTCCTTAAACTAACACACTTAAACCAGCTTTTATTTATCAAAGATTATCTCAGATCACGTGAACCTGCAAAACACTTGGGTGACTTTCCCCATTTCTCAGAGTTTTAGGAAGACTCAGTCGATCCAAGCAAGCACTGATTTTTCTTGAAGCCAGTTAAATAGAACTCTTTAAAAAGTATCACACATACATAGTACATTTACACATAGATATACATGAACACAGACACAAACAGATCTTGTAGCTTTCATTTAGACATTTTAGCCGTCTTGGGGTACCTGGGTGGCTCAGCCTCTGACTCTGGCTCAGGTGGTGATCTCAGGGGTTCTTGACAGGCTCCCTGCTGTCAGCCTGTCAGATGCTCCTCTCGCTGCCCCCCCCTCCCACTCTCACACACACAGGCACCCCCCGCCCCTCAAAAAATAAATGAAACCTTAAAAAATGTGTAGCCACGTCTCAGGTACAATAATACAAATCTCAAAAGAATAGCTGGACGCAAATTGTGTTTCTGGAAGGTGGACCGAGCGGAGGTCACCTGCGTCCTTAAGGCTTCTTTTAGAGAAGCTGTTTTTTTTTGTTTTTTTTTTATTTTTTATTTTTTATTTTTTAATATATGAAATTTACTGTCAAATTGGTTTCCATACAACACCCAGTGCTCATCCCAAAAGGTGCCCTCCTCAACACCCATCACCCACCCTGCCCTCCCTCCCACCCCCCATCAACCCTCAGTTTGTTCTCAGTTTTTAACAGTCTCTTATGCTTTGGCTCTCTCCCACTCTAACCTCTTTTTTTTTTTTTTTTTTTTTATTCCTTCCCCTCCCCCATGGGTTTCTGTTACGTTTCTCAGGATCCACATAAGAGTGAAACCATATGGTATCTGTCTTTCTCTGTATGGCTTATTTCACTTAGCATCACACTCTCCAGTTCCATCCACGTTGCTACAAAAGGCCATATTTCACTCTTTCTCATTGCCACGTAGTACTCCATTGTGTATATAAACCACAATTTCTTTATCCATTCATCAGTTGATGGACATTTAGGCTCTTTCCATAATTTGGCTATTGTTGAGAGTGCTGCTATAAACATTGGGGTACAAGGGCCCCTGTGCATCAGTACTCCTGCATCCCTTGGATAAATTCCTAGCAGTGCTATTGCTGGGTCATAGGGTAGGTCTATTTTTAATTTTCTGAGCAACCTCCACACTGTTTTCCAGAGCGGCTGCACCATAGAGAAGCTGTTTTAAGGAGTCGTTTTGTCTTTCAGCCGCTTCTGCCATCGAATCAAAGAAAGTAAGGATTCCATCGTTTCGCAGAGATTTTTTTCTTTTCAAGGATTCCCCTTGCGGTGGGTTATCTGAAGTAAAAGTTTCCCAAAGTGGCTACTACCATTTTTAATTATCCAAAAGTTCACCCATTTTTCCAAAAAGGCATAAGATCCTGGTCCCGAGTTGACACACATATAGGAAGCAGTTTTTGAGGGAAGTGGAGAAGGAAGTGGAGAAAGAAAGAATCTTTCTTTTAGCTTCCCTAAGACATCTTCCCTGCGAGAGATCCTGGTCCTTAACAGCTGTTACAACACACAGGGAATCATGTGGTTTCTCCTCTTTCGAACAAAATAGGGTGACTGACCAAAAAGCCTCAACAAGCAAAATACAAGAACGCACAATCCAAGCGGAGATTTCAAAACAAAGAAAGCAGAGTCCGAATCTAAGACAGACCTCCAACTCCAGAGTGGGTAAGAAAGCAGTGAACTCAGTGGGTTCTTAAACAGCACCTGCTTGCTCACTGGCGTCAGAATTGTTGGGGAAGTCTTCTCTGGGTTCTGCTTCTAATGTAGGAAATTCAGAAAGAGCAGAATTAAATCCATTTCTAATGCAAAAATTCAGAAAGAGGAAAACTAAACCATCAAATCAACAAATTGTACTTAGGAGGGTTCGTTGGGCCTATAAGAGCAGTTTGCAAACTGGGGGTCTTTGGATTCAAAGACTGACATGAAGCTCAGAGGCAGGAAGTCACAGGCTGGCCTGGAACGTGAAAATGAAGAAGCTGTTTATCCTTTACAATGATTGGTCATTACAATGGGGGTTTTCCAGATGGCAGAGGATTGATTAAAAGGGATTATCTCATACCGTTTTTTAGGAAGATGATTTAAGTTTCTGTTATGATTGTCAGAGGCATTTACAAGAAATAACTGAGGTTTTGTTTACGTTCATGAAATAAGATAGATTTAGTTTTGCTTATGTGGCTTAAATGGTTCTTTCTGCTCTGGGAATTCTCAGAGCTGGTCTCCATTTTGCATTTAATTTTAACAGGAAGTAAATCTGCTCCCTGTAACTCCGTCTTGGCCCAAAGCAGTAGTGCGTGACAATGTTTTAAAGCATGTAAATGCTTCATTTGAAAGGTTATTTCATACACTCAGTGGGTTATTTACCACTTACCGTAATTTATTCTTTTTCATAATTTATACTCTCTCAACCAACCTCCTGATGGTTCCCTCTGAGGAGATCTTGTATGGAAAGAGTTTCCAAAGACCTCGCCCCGGGCCTCAAGGGAAATGTAAAATAAGGAAATATTTCACAGTGTGGAAAAAAAGTGATGAAGAACAACAATTTGGATGATGCAAACACACTTTATGAAACATTTAATGAAGCAGACGGTCTCCTTCAGAGGACTACAAAATAGACGAGAAGGCAGGAAGCTCTTAGAGGATAAAGAACGATTAACAAGGAGCAGACAACTCGAGAACATCTGATTGGTTGGGGCCAGCAGTCAGCCTTGTTTTGGTGATTAAGCCCAGAGTTGGCTTGGCATCAGGAGACTGGCTGCCTACATATGATGCATTTCTGGTCGGGCAACGTGTTTACAGGAACTGGAAAATCCCAGTTTTTCGGTTTGCTCAGATGACACCCTGGGCAGGAGAGGCTCCATCTTGGGCCTACAAAGTTATTTCAACGACAGAAAAAGGATTTGTTCGTTGCCATTCCTCATTCTCCACGATTTCTCCTCTTTCTCATCTCCCCTGGTGCTTAATGCCTAGAAAGGCGAGGTTGTAAAGAGCCAGCCGGGCTCCGCCGCGTGAAGAACCAGGTTCGGTTCTGTCACGGAACCTGGAGAGAAAGTATGTGAACTCTTACGAATGTGTTTACCGGGAGCGTGAACTGTAATGTCTGGGTTTGGTAAAGGAAGTAAGTGGATTAAGCTTTGTTGCCCCCAAAATGGGCCGTGTGATGGCAGACTCTGTTCTTAACTTGAAATTGGCTTGTTTTGGTGGGTAATTCAATCCCTCTAGCTTATGTGATCGTTGCGGGATTGGGTTAGTGAGTTACAGTGTGAGCCTAAGGGGTTATGTGTGTGACTGGGCCATTATGTCATGAGTTTAGGGTTGCTTGAAGTTGACTGCTGCTTTTATTAGAAAAATACCTGGGCTTTTGGGAGAAAGCCAGCGTTTCTCAGGTTGCATGCCTTGTTGTAAGGGATACGTATTCTCCCTTGTAAATATAAGCCGCATAGATTTTATTGGTAGTCACCAAATTTTCATTCGAGAGAGCCATAGACTCAGCACAGATGTCTGGTTCTTGTCCTTTGTTAGAGGAGAATATCTGGTGACACCGCGTGAGCCTTTAATACCTCAGCCCAAAAGGCACATTGTTGACTACAGTCTCAACGTCTTACAACCTACCGCATCTGGCACTCTTTACATTTGGGGGGCTTTCCTTTCTCGTCTCAAGACAACTGGGCACTGACATAGTTTGCATTCCGTGCGAGACAGGGAAACACATCATTTTGGATCAAAATAACCTTTCTTTACTCAAGATTTTTTTTTTTTTTTTTTTTAGTATTCAATTATTTAAATCACAAACATCTGTCAGCAATACGAAACCTGCGGGCTTTATAAAAGACATTCCGGTAAGGACTGTGGTGTGTGACCGCTTCTTACTGGCGGTCGTAACCTACGCATCTCTCCGCGTGTATTTACCGTGAAGTTTCCATCTCTTGTTGGTGGGCTATTTTTGGAGCCCCCTGGGGGGAACCTACCCATATGGAATGCATTGCTCCGGAAGACTATGTGTTTTCAGTTGATGAATCAAACAAAGCCCTGCGAAGTGATGTTAACAGAGAAGAGTCTGTGTCCCTGTTTCTCCGTCTCTGTCCCACCCCCACCCTTCCCCGCTCGCCTCTCCTCGGATCCTGAGCCAGGGAGACAGCTGTTTTCTCCCACACACTGGAGGAGAGGATGAATTCTAAACTGGCGGTATCTGGCTGCATGTCAGGACAATGGTAAACTGCACACCTGTCGGCTCTTGGCAAGCGCGGATGGTAAAATGACTAACGTTGTTTTCCTAGCTTTCTCTTCTTGACAAGCACACCAGCAGCTAGGCTCCCTTCTCTCTCTTTCAGTTCACAAAGGCTTAGGTTTCTCCCTTGAGGCACCGAGGGAATTAAGCAGTTTTACTACTGCTTCTAATAAACAGTTTCCTTTGGAGAAGGTGGATTTTCTTGCAAGACATGGTTTATGGCCCCCTCTCCACCCCCTTTCCCACACCGGCCCCCTCGCCGTCCCATGAGCGCTGATATAAGGGTTCTTTCTCCATTTCTAATCACTGCTTTGCATCTGTAAGCATTTTTCTTCTGCAGCCACTCTGGCTTCCTAGAGGCAATCTGAAAGCCCCTTCAGCTAATGGCTCATTTAGCGATCAATTTGTCAAATAATGTTCACAGATGTTTTTCTGATGGAGCAGCATGCAGCGCAGGTAATGACTGAGTGAGTGATGGCTTACGATAGGTGACAGGATCAAGGCATTGCCTGGCCAGGCAGCTCAGAAGGTGAGGGTTACCGGGCAGCCTAAGAGACGACTCGCTCCTTTTTATTTTTAAAACATGAAAACAGCCTCGTGATTCCAACTTGCTGTTGGGTCCCGGGCTTGCGGCTTCAGTAGGTAGGCTGGAAGAGTCACACGAGTATGACAGCTAGGGGAATGCACAAGTTGTGTGTCCCTTAACTCTGTGCTTCCTGGTTTCTGAGCTTGGATCCGCATGCTTTGGCTGGATGTGTAGAAAGAGCAAACACATGTACTATACGTGGAATGATATCACAGTGGCTTGAAACTGTCTTTGTACCTGTTGACGTTTCCCAGCCTCTAACACAATTCAGAAGCATTCCAAGAAACCCCTCCTTTGCATGAAATGTGCAAGACTTGGTAGCCATGAACCTGGAGTGATTTGTCAAAGATCTGGAAGAACGGAATCCCACTGAACTGTGGCCAGCAAAGCCAGGACAGGACCGAGGAGCTGAGCGGTCCAAGATTCCGACAGCTGCGGCTAGCTATGCGGATCTTTCATGGTCCTGAATTGTTTCCATTACCCTGAAAAGGGTTATAAAACCTACAATCAATTTAGTTTCTGGGGCATTGTGTTTTGAATACCATTTAATAGGGTGTGACAAAAACACATAATTTCCCCACATGTTCTTACATTGCAAGCAGATCTTTCGTGGCACTCGGCAGTGCCCCAAGTGATGTGAACAGTACCGGAAGCTTTGGAATTGCAAGGAAAGGAACAGCACCAGACCAGCTGCAGTGTTCACGGTATGGGGAGAATTTGAAATTTACTAGGTGACCGCAAAGCAAGAATCCAAATGTTTTTCCTCCCTTTGAGCTCAACTTGGCATTAGATGCAGATAAACAAATTGAATCATTTCATACATGAAAAGTAAGGTCGCGTTTCAGAATGGAAAAGACGAACTTGAACACCGATGGACAGAATACATTTAATAAGAACATTAATAAAGAGAGATGGGTTGAGTGTGATGTGCAGCTGTGGGTGTTGTAGGATAAGGATTTCTGCTCCTTTTGATGAGTGGGAATGAACTGCTCTTCCAACTCAATGACCCAAACCTTTTTTCTTTCTTTTTTTTTTCTTCTCAAATGAGCAGGCTCATTTATTTTAATGAGAGTTTTTGACTAAGGAGAGAGACCAGTGGAGCCCTGCAACTGCTCCTAATCCATTTAGGCACTGTCTGAATTTGTCTTTTATGGTTCTGTTTTCTTCTAACACTGCATCAGGTTACTAAGGAATCGGATCTGCCAGTGCTTGTTAAAATTGCTAAATTTGCATCCTCTGAAAATTTCATTATTTGGCACGCGTGCGATGTGGGTATGTTAGATGACTCACAGCATACAGGAACACAGATTGCTCGGTTGTTAGTAGACAACATATGGAAGCAGGTGAGCCAAATACTTGACAGACAGGGTTCCTCCGTGGCTCAGCCCCACAGTACACAGTTTCCGGGCAGGAGCCCTGTGCCCTGTTTTCTGTGTATCTTCATCTTGCATGTGGAGATCTGAAGTCTACTGGGGGAGAAATAGCTGGGGCTGTGTTGTTCTGATTTGATTTGACCTCTGTGTGCAGAGTTCATGATGCGGACGCTGAAGGGTTTTTTTTGTTTTTTGTTTTTCTTGACGGATTTTGCTGTTTGCATTTGCTTTGGAAGTTTGACGAGGATGTGTGAAAAGCTCTTGGAGCCAAATGGCTTTACCATTTATTGAACTCACTAGTGAACCCTGGATTCGCATTTTAGAGGTCGTATTTACTATCCCTGTGTGGTAGAGGCCTATGTGTTAGGTGTTATTATCTGTATTTTAATAAGAGAAGAATCTGAAGATGAGAGGGATTAAAAAACGTGGCAACGCAAGCTGTGATATGAATGGAATCTTACTCCAAAGTCCATGCTGTGATAGGCTTTAATTAGAAGTATGTTGTAAAAAGTTTCAAACCAAAAATTTCAAGGAAAGTCAATCACCTATATTTATGCTAACAAAAATTTTGGTGGATCTGTTTTCACACATCTCACCACATCTACCTATTTGCAATATACGTGTCTGTCCTATAGGCCTGGAATTTAGATACATGAGATCATGATAAATTTGCTTAGTAACTTGTTTTTATGAGAAAGAATGTTAGGAATTTATCTTTGAGTTGCTAACTTTACTCTCATTTATTTTTTTGCTAGGTTTTTATTTATTTTTACCAGTTTTTTAAAAAGCCGTATAATATGGTGATATTTATATCAACCCCATCTCTTTAACTAGTACCATATTGATGGATATCTAAGTTTTGGGGTTTCACTAATACATGAATAATACTTGAATCAACATCCTAAAAGGGTGAAAAAGATACATTCCCTTTTGCATCCTTGCCTAAAATTAATTAATTTTTACTTAGTTTTTAAATCTTTATTTATTTATTGTGAGAAAGCCAGAGAGAGAACAGGTGAGGGGCAGACGGAGAGGGAGAGAGAATCCTAAGTAGGCTGCACACTGTCAGCCCAGAGCCTGACTTTGAACTTCATCCTATGAACCATGAGATTTTGACCTAAGCTGAGATCAAGAGTCAGACTCTTAACCCACCGACTCACACAAGTGCCCCTATTTATTTATTTTTTAAATGTTTGTTTATTTTGAGAGAGAGAGAGAGTGAGAGCAAGTGTGAGTGGGGAAAGGGCAGAGAGGAGAGAGGGAGGGGGAGAGAGAGAGAGAGAGAAAGAGAAAGAGGGGGAGAGAACCCCAAGCAGGTTCCATGCGGACAGCAGAGAGCCAGACGTGGGGCTTGATCCCACGAACTGTGAGATCATGACCTGAGCTGACATGAAGACTTGAACGCTTAACCGACTGAGCCACCCAGGCAACCCTGAAAAAATTTTTTTTTTAAATTTTTTTTTTTAACGTTTATTTATTTTTGAGACAGAGAGAGACAGAGCATGAACGGGGGAGGGGCAGAGAGAGAGGGAGGCACAGAATTGGAAGCAGGCTCCAGGCTCTGAGCCATCAGCCCAGAGCCCGATGCGGGGCTCGAACCCACGGACCGCGAGATCGTGACCCGAGCTGAAGTTGGATGCCTAACCGACTGAGCCACCCAGGCGCCCCTGAAAAATTTTTTTTAAACGGTTAGTAGTTAAAGACTACGTGGATTTAAATGTCAGGGTAGGATATAACTATATAATTAGTGAAGGTCACAGACCCTGGAATTAGTCTGCCTAGGTTTGAATTCATTTCCGCCGCCTACCCTGTGTTAATTCAGTAAAGTTCCTTAATGCTTCGTGTCAGTTTTGCCATTTTAAAAATAGGGCTAAAAAGAAAACCCTTTACACTTTAAGTTTGTGGTGGAGACAAGACAGGACGATGGATGCAGGGCACTTGATGTGACTGCCAAGTGACCGATGGACGGTAAACCACCATAAACGACAGCTATATTATTATTATGTCTTTGCTGTGAAACTGTTTCTTAGGCAAGTTTTGCAATTTTATATTCCCATCAACAGTTCTAAGACTGGCCATTTTCGCATACCTGGTCTGTCACTGAGCTTAGTTACCCTTTCATATCTTTTCTACAGTTGTGTTACCCGCTTTCCTCTCCCTAAAAAAAAATAGACAACTTGCTTTTTTTCATGTATTTCATCGTGACTGAGGTTGGTATCTTTGAAAATGTTGGTCATTAAAAACCAAACAAAACATGTTCTTGATCATTTTATGAGGTACAATATTTTTGTCCTTGGTTTTGTTTTTTAATTGGCAGAGGTTCTTATCAGGGCCCTGGGTGGCTTAATTAGTCATTGATTTCTGCTCGGGTCATGATCACATGGTTTGTGAATTCGAGTCATGAGGCTCCGCGATGACAGTGCAGAGCCTGCTTGGGATTCTCTCTCTTCCCCCCCTCACCCCCCACTCATGCTCGCATGCTCTCTCTTTCAAAGTAAATTTAAAAAAACTTAAAAAAATTAGAGTTCCTTATGGATTTACAGAATTAAGCAGTGCAGATATGTTGTTAGCTCATGTTCATGTATCCTTGAGCTTTTTGTCATACTTAGAGCTGCTGTGTGTGTGTGTGTGTGTGTGTCTATCCATGCTGTTCAAGACTTTGATCTTTTTATGTAATTTGAATGCATTATTTGTAGAGATTCTTCTTTTCATTTAATTCTTAGAAAGGGCTGTGTCACACCTCATTCATTCATTCATTTACATTTTATATCAATATTTTCAATGGTTTTACTTTGATTTAAAATAATATTAAATCTGGAAATAATTCTTATGGTAAAGATCCTTGGAATTTGAAAGATAATGGAGTAATTTTTTATATATTTTTTCTTCATTGATATATTAGGGAGGAAAGCCTTTAGAGTTGTGCCTCTAAATGTGGTTTTAGCATAGGTTCTTGGCAGATGCACTTAATTGGGTCGGGGAATCTCCCTTCAGCTCCTGTGGACTTAAAATTTTTCTCACAAGTGGATGTTGACTTTTGTCAAATGGTCTTCGTCCATCTGTTGAGAAAATAATGTCGTTGTTCTCTTGTGTTCTCTTACTGTAAAGAGTTACCTTCATAGTTGAAAAGTTAAGCCCAACTTGGATTCCTGGGATAAAATTCACTAGGTTATATTCTATTAACTGATGTATTGCTTAATCAAATTTGCTCATGTTAAGGGTTTTTACATCTTTGCTTATGAGGTAGTGTGGTCTGTAGTTTCTTCCTCTTTAGAAATGTCTTCGTCTGACTTTGGTATCTAGCTAATGCTGGCATTATGAATATTGGTAAACATATTTTTACATTTATTTTCTGAAATACTGTGTGAGGTTGATATGATTTCTCAAATATTTGATAGAAATCACTAGGGAAACCATCTTAGCCATTTGTTGTTGTTGTTGTTGTTGCGTGAATGTTTTCATTTAATAAAGAGCTACTCATATTTTCAGTTTCTTCTGTGTCAGTTTTGGTAAGGTGTGTTTTTTAAAGAAATTAGCCTAATTCACAAATTAGCACTGGCTTAATTTTTTTTCCTTTTCATATATGCTGGATTTGTGGTGATGTGTCTCTTGCATGCTGAACATTGTTATTTTGATTTTTCACCTTCTTTCCTTTATCAGTCATTCTAGGGGAATATAATTTTATTAGTCATTTAAAAAAAATTTTTTTTTAACATTTATTTATTTTTGAGACAGAGAGAGACAGAGCATGAACGGGGGAGGGGCAGAGAGAGAGGGAGACACAGAATCGGAAGCAGGCTTCAGGCTCTGAGCCATCAGCCCAGAGCCTGACGCGGGGCTCGAACTCATGGACCGCGAGATCATGACCTGAGCCGAAGTCGGACGCTCAACTGACTGAGCCACCCAGGCGCCCCTATTAGTCATTTTAAAGAACCAATATTGGCTTTGTTCTTTTTTTTTTCCATTGACTGTTTTTTTCTTTCATTTATTTCTTCCACTTCCATTTAATTTGTTCTTGTTTTTTTCTGTTTTCTTAGGACGGGTCTTATTTGAAACTTTACTTGTTTTTAAAACCATAAGTTTCACTCGAAGTACTGTTTTTGTTGAATCCCACAAATGGGCACATAATGTTTCCATTGCTTTTCATCTCAACATATAATCTAATTTTGCTTGTGATTTCTTCATTGACCTATGGGTTGTTTAGAAATATGTACCTTGATTTCCACATACTTGGAACTATGCTAGAATCCCCTTGCTACTATTTTCTAATTTACTTTCATTGTTGTTGGAGATCATATTCTGCCAGATATCAAATGATGATTATTGGAGTTTTTATGCTCAGGACATGGTTGAACTTGAGTCTACCATATGCTCTTGAAAAGAAGGTTGCTGTATGTAGTGTTACATAAATGTCATTTACAGTATTGTTGGTTGATAATTTTGTTTAAATCTTTGGTAACTTCTGTACCTTTCTGATCAATATTGAACTATAATTTTTCTGTCTCTTCATTTTTGTCATTTTTTGCTTTATGTAGTTGAATCTGTTAGTAGGTGCATATACATTTAGATTTATTTTTTTCTTGATATATTATCTTTCATCAGTAAAATACCAGCATTATCAGATGTCCTCTTGTTATCTTTAGTAATACTCTTTGCCCTTTTTTTGTAATGCTCTTTGTCTTAAGTCTACTTTATCAATACTTTATCAATAGTCACACTAGTTTTATTATGCTTACTATTTGCATGGAATATTCTCTCCAACATTTTATTTAACAACTCTCTGCATCTTTAGAGAATGTCTTTTATAGAGAGGATAATAGGTAGGTCTTTTCTGTTCTTTATCCATTTTGACATTCTCTGCTTTTAAATGGAATATGTAGTTTAGTTATATCTTAGGCAATTATTGAGATTTATGATTTTAAACTATTTGATTCTTGTTGGTATTTTGTTTTTATTTTACTCCTGATTGGTTAATTGACTCCATTTTATTTTTTCTAACTTTTTGGCTATACTTCTTGGTAAGTTCCCATTGCTTTCTTTCAAGATTAACATATGTATAATTATTATGATTTACTTAAAATTAATATTGTACTATTTTACTTAAAGAACCGTACAATAGTATAATTATGTTCACATCTATCCATTGTGCAGTTAATGACATATTTTAATTCTACATCTAATATGATCTCTCACAATACAATATTATTATTTTTCTCTCAAACCTTTGCGTTTAATACAATTCAAAAATGGAAAAAATAGATAATCTTTTATGTTTTCCAATATGCTTATATTTCCAGTGCTCTTGTTTCCTTCCTGTGGGTCTGAATGTCAGCCTGGCATCACATCCCTTCAGCCTGAAGAGATATCTTTACCTTTTCTTGTGGTTTAGGTCTACTGAGAACCAATTTTCTGTTTCTGTTTTAAAATGGTCTCATTTAACTTTGATTTTTGAAGGTTATTTTTGCTGCATATGCATGTATGAGTTTACACATTTTTTTTCAACACTTCTAAGTTGTTATTACGCTGTTTTTTTTCACCTCCATCATTTGGATGACAAATAGCATGCCTGTCTATATTCTGTTGCAAGTAATTTCTTTTATCTTCTCAGATTTTAAAATTTTATCTTAAAAGATAAAGAAAATATGTGCCTATGTCATAGGTTTTTTGTTTTTACTGTTTGAGGCTTGATGAATTTCTTAAATCTGAAGGTTGATATTTTTAATTGAACTTTCCATATTCTCAGTCATTATTTTCTCATAAGATTGTTTCTAATATCTTTTGGTTTTTCTGGGGCAACAATGAAATGTACCAAACTGCCATTGTCCCAGAAACCTCAGAGTCTTTGCTTATTGTCTTCCATCCTTTAACCTCTGTTCTTCATATTGAGTAATTTTTAGTGATCTGTCATCAAATTTATTGACTCTGTAATATGCAGTCTCTTACCCTCTATTAACCTTTTTAGTTAACTTTTTACATCAATTTATTTCTTTTTTTATGGTTTCTGTTTCTCTGCTGATATTTCCTTTCTGTTAGCTCATTATGTCTTTAACTCCTTGATAGTCCTAGCTATTAAGCCCCTTTCTACTAATTCTAACCTCTATGTCATCTGGAAGTCTGTTTCTATTGACGATTTTCCCCCTTTAATGTAAAATTTATTTTTTACAGCTCTTGTCAGATTACAGAAAAATTGAGAGGAAGTATAGGGAGTTTCCATAGATCCATGCCCTACACATTGGCAGCCTCCCTCACTATGAATATCTTGCATCAAAGCCTTAAATCTATTGCAGTTGGTGCACCTGCCTTGACACATGACTAACACCTGAAGTTCATTAGGGTTCATTTCTAATATTCTACTTTTTGGGAATTTGAACAAATGTATAATGACATGTATCCATTACTGTAGTGTTATACAGGGTAGTTTCAGAACCCTAAAAATCCTCTATGTTCCTTCTCTTCATCCTTTCCCCAACCCCACCCCCTAGCAATCCCTAAACATTTTTACCCTCTCTGTAGTCTTGATTTTCTTTAGAATGTCATATAGTTGGAATTACGTCGCCTATAGCCTTTTCACATTGGTTTCTTTCATTTAGTAACAGGCATTTAAGTTTCCTCCATGTATTTTCATGGCTTGATAATTCATTTCTTTTTAGAGATCACTATTTCATTGTCATGCTGTACCATAATTTGTCCAATGAGCTACTGAAGAGCAGCTTGGCGGCTTCCACAAGTTTTGAGAATTATGAATGAAAGTGTTACAATGTTTATGGAAAGTCTTTCATGTGGACATAAGTTTTCATTTCATTTGAGTATGTACCAAGGAGCACAATTACTAGATCATATGGTATGAGTATGTTTAGCTTTGTAAGAAACCACCAACATGTATTCCAAAGTGGCCATACAATTTTGCAATCCCATCAGCAATGAACAAGAGTATCTGTTGCTCCCTTTCCTTGATAGCATTTGGGGCATCTTGGTGTGGATTTTGGCCATTCTGATAGGTGTGTAGTGATATTTCACTGTTGTCTTAATGTCTATTTCCCTTATGACTTACAATGTGGAGCACCTCCTATGCTTATTTGCCATCTGTATGTCTTTTTTGATGGGTTGTCTGTTATGGCTTTGGTCAGTTTTTTGAATTAGATTTTTATTTTCTTACTGTTTGAAAAATTCTTGGTGTATTTTGGATTGCAGTCTTTTTTCAGATGTGTTTTTACAAATATTTTTCTCTTGTATGCGGCTTCTCGTTCTCTTGAGATTGTCTTTTGCAGAGAAGTATAAATTTTAATTTACACTTCCTAATTCATTCATGGAATTCTTTCATGGAATATGCCTTTGGTGTTGTATATAAAAAGTCCTTGCTAAATCCAAGTTTATCTAGATTTTCTCCTATGTTCTCTTATAGAAGTTTTATAGCTTTAGGGCACCTGAGTGGTTCAGTCGGTTAGGCATCCGACTTCGGCTCAGGTCACGATCTCATGGCTGTTGAGTTTGGGCTTGCGTTGGACTCTGTGCTAAGAACTCAGAGCCTCAAGCTTGCTTCACATTCTGTCTCTGTCTCTCTCTGCCCCTCCCTGCTCATGTGCTGTCTATCTGTGTCTCTCTCAAATACAAATGAACATTAAAAAATAAAAAAAAATTTTATAGCTTTGCATTTTACAGTGAGGTCTATGATCCATTTTGAGCTCATTTTTCTGAAATGTGTAAGGTCTTTGTCTAAACTGATAATTTTCCTCTTCACTCCCTTCCTTCCTGCCTTCCTTCTTTTCTTTCGCATGAGAATCTCCAGTTGGTTCAGCATCATGGCTTCAAAATAGTATCTTAGAGCCCCTGGCTGGTTCAGTTGGTTGAACATCACACACTTGATTTCCACTCACAGTGGTGAAGTCAAGTCCCACATTGGGCTCTGCACTGAGCTTGATTTTTCTCATCAGAGTTTTGTAGTGTTCCTTACATAGACCTTGTATGTATTTTGTTAGAAATATACCTCAGTATTTAATTTTTTGGGGTGCTAATGTAAATAGTATTTTTTTATTTTACATTTCAGTTTTTCATTGTTGGTATATAAGAAAGTGAATGACTTTTGTATATTAATCCTCTAACCTGAAAACTTGCTGTAATCCCTTAATTCCCACATTTTATTTTTCTTAATTCTTTGGTATTTCCTACATGTATGATGAATGTTGTCAGCAAATAAAGACAGTTTTATTTTTTCTTTTCTTATCTGTATGCCTTTTATTTCTTGTTCTTGTCTGATTACATCAGCTAGCATTTCAAGTACAGTGTTGAAGTGGAGTGATGCGAGAGATATCCTTGCCTTGGTCTTTGTATGAATAGGAAAACTTCCATTTTCCTACCATTAACTGTGATGCTAGCTGTAGATTTTTTTTCTTTGTATATGTTATGGACAAAGTTGAGGAAGTTCTCTTTTATACTTAGTTTGCTGAGAGTTTTTATAATGGGTATTGGATTTAGTCAAATGCTATTTCTGTACATATTGATAGTATCATGCAGTTTTTCTCCTTTAGTCTGTTGATGTGAAGAATGACATTAACTGGCATTAATTTTTAATTTTGAGCCAGGCTTGCGTACATGGGATAATTCTCACTTGGTTATGATGTATAATTTTTTAACACCTTGTTGGATTTGATTGACCAATATTTTGTTGAGGATTTTTACGTTTATGTTCATTAGAAATAATGGTCTGTAGTTTTCTTCGTTTTCTTTTAGTATCTTGGTCAGGTTTGGTATTAGGATAATGCTGGGCTTATAGAATGACTGAGGAAATATTCCCTCTGCTCCAATCTCTAAAAGAGATGATAGAGAATTTGTATAATTTCTTAAATTTTTTATAGATAAAACCAGTGACGCCTCTGAGCCAAGTGCTTTCTCTTTTGGAAAGTTATTATTGATTGAATTTCATTAATTGATACAAGCCTATTTATATTGTCTGTTTCTTCTTGTGTCAATTTTGGCAGATTTTATCTTTCAGGGAATTTATTTCATCTAGGTTGCTAAATTTGGTACATAGACTTGCTCATAGTAACTTTTTAGTATGAATGAGACCTGTAGTGATGTCCCCTCTTTCATTTTTGATTTTAATAATTTGTGTCACCTCTTTTTCTCTTACTTAATCTGGCTGTAGGCCTATCAATTTTACTGATTTTTTTTTTTTAAAGAACTAGATTTTGGTTTCATTGATATTTTTCCCCTAATGAGTTTTTGTTTTCGATGTCGTAGACTTCTGTAGTTCTTAGTATGTGTTCTGCTTGTACTTAGGATTTGATTTGTTCTTCTTTTGCTAGTTCCCTAAGATTGAAGCTTAGATTATTGATTTAAAATTTTTGTCTTTTCTAATATTTGCATTCAGTGCCATAACTTTCCCACTAAACACAGCTTTCACTGAATTCCACAAATTTTGACAAGTTGTATTTTTATTATCATATTTTAGGTTTTAAAATTTCTCATGAAATTTCTTCTTGACCCATATTTTATTTAGAAGTGTGCTTAGTCTCCAAGTATTTGGGGATTTTTCCAGCTATCTTTCTGTTACTAATTTCTGATTTAATTCTCTTGTGCTCTGAAAAGCAGACATAGTATAGTTCCTATTCTTTTAAAGTTGTCAAAGTGTGTTGTATGGCCCAGAATGCGGTTTATCTTGGTGAACATTCCATCTGAGCTTGAGAAGAAGGTGTGTTGTGATGATTTTTGGGTGGAGTGCTATATCAATGACAGTTACATCCAGTTGATTGATTATGCTGTTAAGTTCAACTCTGTCCTTACTGATTTTCTGCCCACTGGATTTGTCTATTTCTGATTGAGTGTATTGAAGTCTCCAACTATCATAGTATACTCATTTATTTTTCCTTGCAATTCTATCAGTTGTTGCCTCATGTATTTTGACACTCTGTTGTTAGGCACATACACATTAAAGATTGATAGGTCCTCTTGGAGAATTGACCCCTTTATCATTATATCATGCCATCTGTATCCCACATAACTTGCCCTGTTTTGAAATCTGCTGTGTTAAAGTAATGTAGCTACTCATGCTGTCTTTTAATTAGTGTTATCATAGTATGTATTTTTCTATCCCTACTTTTAATCTATATGTATCTTTTATATTTAAAAAGGATTTCTTACAGAGGGCATGTAGTTAGGTCTTATTATTTGATTCACCTAATAATCTTTTAATTGGTGTATTTATACATTGGCATTTGAGGCAATTGTGAATATTGTTGCATAATGTACTGACTGAAAGGAACGTTTGTAAATAGGCTTTTAGTAATTATATTGTCCTATGACAATGTCTAGGGTTTTTAGGGCATCAGTGGCCCTGGGCTCTGGACTCCACAAGTGCCTCTCAGTTTTTTCCCAGACTTAGGTGGAACCAAATGACTAGAGGGTGCTGGAGCTTGGTAATTCCCTTCCTCCATGCAGAAGGTAGAGGGATTTTCCTTGCATATTTTCTTTAACACGTGTAGAAGGCTAGAGCCAGCTGGATTTGGGTGTTTTCTTCCCCTTGGTTAGTTAGCCTCTGATAAAACTCCAAAAGGTTCTTCTCTGGTAGATAGTTTATTTTAAGGGAAGGTCTTATTAAGAGTTACAAAAAACTCTGGTATATTTAAAAATGACTTTTCCCCCCTTCTTCTGCCAGAAGCCCAAGAAGATTTTTCTTGAATATTTACTGTGAAAACCTGGTAGGGTTCCAGGACATAAAACTCACTGTGGGAGCCCCCCACCCCCTGATTTTTTTTTTTAAATCCTCAGTCTTGTCTACACTCAGTCTCTGGAGATTCATTAATTATAGTTGAGTTTTCCCTTCCTCAGCACTGACTCCCATGAAGATTTCTATTTGTGGGTTTTCTGCTCTAGTAAGTTGTGATTCTGTATATCCAGGTTTGTCTGTCCTATATTCGGGACAGCAGTTTGTCCTATGACCTCACTTTGGTGATGGATCTAAGAAGCGTTGTTGATTTTTTCAGTCTGCTCAGCTTTTTACTTGTTAGGATGGAGTAGAGACTTTTAGGTTCTCCACATGCTAGCCTGGAAACAGGAAGTCCTCTGTTGACTATTTTATTTCTTAATTTTGCGCCTTATTTTCTTTTCTATTTCTATCCAGTAGTTTTTTAGTACAAGCTGGAAATTATAATGCTACATTTAAGGGAGAGATGTTGAGTTTTCTTCATGCAGGCAGTCGAATTCCTAGCACGTCTTCTTGGCCTTTTTAGGTGTTGTTTTGTGATATGCTTGTGTGTGTCCATTTGGGTTTTGCTCTTGATCGTAAATCCCAGTCCTACTGTAGACTGTGGTCACTACTCATGCATGACCTTTTGTGGTCTCAAATGCACATCTACCATGGTCAGGGAGTTCTTTCTATTCTGGTGTGGCCAGAACTTGAACATGTTCTAGTTCAACTAGAACTGCAGAACTTCATGCTACTTTGCTTGGGCGGCATTTCTTGTCCCATGGTCCAGAAAGGGATCTAAAGCAGGAAAACAAGGTAACAGGGGGTTCACCTGGTCTCTCTTCTCAGAGATCACAACTTTGGGCTGCCTGTTGGTGGATTCCTAAGAACAGTTGCCTCATAGATGATGGTTTTACTCTTGTTCAGTGAGAGGGTATGGTTGATACCTTCTCTTCCTTCTTAGGTGAACACAGAAGACTCACATATTAGCTTTCCCGTGTCTTAATACCTGTTACAAAGGCATTTCTATGTGTTCTCCCAAACATTATCATCACTTTGGTTTTTTTCTGTGTGGCTTTTATATGTATTACTCTGGGTAACTTTGCCGTGTTGGGACACATTCTATTGGGATTTGACTGGGACAGTATTAAATTTAGGCTTAATTTAGGGATAATCCACATTTTTTCCAATATACTGTAAACTCTAAGAAAAAGTATATCTTTACATTAAATCCAATTTCCTTTTATGTTCCTCACTTTTAATAATTGTGTAAACATACATTCTACACCTATACGTTCATTATAAAATGTATTATTTTTGTTTCTATTGTGGATAAGCTTTATTGTATTTTGTACATCTCCATTATCTGTATGAAATAAGTAGTTTTTGTATTTTAACTCTAACCAATTCTTTTGATTTCTCACTTCACCCCTAGTTTTGTAGCTTATCATCTTAACCATCTAGGTTTAAGCAATATTTTTAACTCCACATTTCAAATATACTTTAACTTATTTATCTTGTCTAATTATAGTAGATAGTACTTCCAGAATATTGTTATCTAAAGGCATTCTTGGGGTGCCTGGGTGGCTCAGTCAGAGTTAAGTGCCAGACTTCGGCTCAGGTCATGATCTTAAGGTTCAAGGATTGCATCTGGCTCTCTGCCATCAGCACAGAGCCCACATGGGATCCTTTGTACCTCTCTGTCTCTGCCCTTCCCCTGCTTATGTGCTCTCTCTCTCTTTCAAAAATAAAATAAACATTAAAAAAATTAAAACATTCTTCCTATCACCAATTTTTAAAAAAACTTTTAATGTTTTTATTTATTTTTGAGAGAGTGAGTGCGCATGAGTGGGGGAGGGACAGAGAGACAGGGAGACACGGAATCTGAAGCAGGCTCCAGGCTCTAAGCTGTCAGCACAGGGCCAGATATGGGGCTCAAACTGGTGAGTGGTGAAATCATGACCTGAGCCAAAGGTGGACGCTTCACCGACTGAGCCGCCCAGGGGTCCCGATTAGTATCACCAAAGTTAATGGTATTTCAAGTGTAAGTATCATGATACCTTAAATGATTGAGTTATATATATCTTTTCTATTAACTTTTTAAGTTAAAATTTGACAAATATTACATCTAATATTTTTTGGTGTCCATAAATATTGTTCTCTAGTTTTTCTTCACTGAATTATTAATTTGGTGGTTAGTACAATTAGACATTCTAACACTTATCTCCCTTGCATTTTTAGTAAACCTCACTATATTAGCCTGGCTTTTTTTTTTAAATTGCTGATTTTATGCTTTATTGGCTAAATATTTGTTCATCAGTAGATTTTTGACCCAAAATACACAAACAAGTTTCATTTGTTACCTTTTTGTTTGCTAACTTTTCCAGATTTTAGATTTATGATAGCCTGATTTATTTTCTGAAACAGTTAAAATGACATGGGCAGTTTTTTTTCCTTTTGATATACTTACAGAAATTAACTTGGGCTTATTTGTTGTTGGTGGTGATGGTAAGGAATGGAGAAGACAACTCTTTGACAGTTTGCAGTTTCCCCTTGTTTACTATTGTTTGAGCTTTCTAACCTTTTTTTTTTTAATTTTTTTTTTAACGTTTATTTATTTTTGAGACAGAGACAGACAGAGCATGAACGGGGGAGGGGCAGAGAGAGAGGGAGACACAGAACCAGAAGCAGGCTCCAGGCTCTGAGCCATCAGCCCAGAGCCCTACGTGGGGCTCGAACTCACAGATCGTGCGATCGTGACCTAAGCTGAAGTCGGACGCTTAACTGACTGAGCCACCCAGGCACCCCGCTCTCTGACCTTTTTAAATAAGTTTTTGAAATTGACAGTTTCCTTAAAATGATAGATTTCATCGAAGATTTGAATACAATAGCATATGCATAAGCAATATATTACTTTGTGGTACCATGTTTTCTATTTTTTTTAAAAAGGAAAGAAGTAAATGATGTTTCTTGTAGATAAGAAGTAAATGATGTTTCTTGTAGATAAAAAATCAGAAAATACCGACTATAGAGAATCATGTAGATCCTAATTCTTAATTTCATGACCCAGAAATGACCTCTGTTGCTACATTAGGCATATTTCTTACCAAATTTCATTCTTTAAAATTTGTACTGTGTACCTGTGTAGTTTGCACTGCTTCTAGGAAAGGGGTGATGAGTGGGTTGAACAGAGATCATTCGGTTTCCTTTTTTCTGGTGTTCTGAGAGCTGGAGAAGGATGTGAGAGTGTATAGTTCTAGCCCATGTCAAAGGAGCCCTGGGAAATTGAAAACCGTGCTCTCGTACATGGATTGGAGAAATAGATGGACAGCGGGGATTTTTAAATCTAAGAAAGCAAACTTAGAGATATGATCTTGTTCAGGAAAAAGTCTCTGTGGTGCAGGATAGAAAAAAAAAAAAAACAAGGCAAATGAATTCAAGAGGTAGAACCACTGTATGACAAAGAGGGGAGGCATTTCTGAACGGTGTATAAATTCCGATGGAGAAAGTGTTAGTACATCTTCTGAGTTGATGCACATGGAAGAGTCAGATTCTTTGGCTTTATCGTAGTGGGTTTTGCGTTTTGTACATGGAGGTCCTCTTCCAGGCAGTGACAGAGCTCCTTTTGTTCAAGTTTTCCAAGGAAATACTTTCAGGTGATCTTGGAGATTGAGATTGAGGACTTGGAGTCACTTGCCTATTTTTAGCTCTTGGGTTTACAGTGTTTTTGTCTTTCCGAGTGCGGGGTCAAGTGCCATTGTCGACTCCCATTTGCTGTTTTAATGACTTCAGCTGGGTTTCCACTTCTTGAGTTTGATACATTTTCTTTAACATATTGAGAGTCAGTGAGATGAGGTACTGAGGAGGGAGAAGCAAATGTGTGATGCCCATCAGTGACTATACTAGCTAAAGCTCAGAGGAAACAGGATTGGCAAAGACGTTTCCCTTAGTTTCTTTGAGCCCCAATTCTTCCTCAACAATTGAGGATACCCAGTCTGTTGTCTTAGGATTCGAGCTTCAACTTCCACAAAGAGTATGAACTAAACTTCTATGCCACAACTATTTATTTAGTACCTTCTATATTTGGGCTGTGCCTGCACTGGCAGTTGATGCAAGAATAATAAATGAGGGGCGCCTGGATGGCTCAACTGGTTAAGCATCTGGCTTCTGCTCAGGTCATGATCTCATGGTTTGTGAGTTGGAGCCCAGCATTGGGTTCTGTGCTGACAGCTCAGAGCCTAGAGCCTGCTTCGGATTCTGTGTCTCTGTCTCTCTCTGTCCCTCCCCCAATCATGCTCTGTCTGCCTGTCTCTCTCTAAAAAATAAATAAACATTAAGAATAATAAATAAGACAAAAATCCCTGTGCTGAAGGGGAAAGAAGAGTCTGCTGGGGGAACTTAGGGTTCATGATTTACTAATACTCGAGGACAGGAAAAGACAGTGTCCATTTCAGCAAAGATCAATATAATACACATTGTTTAGAAGATAGGGAAATACAGAGAAGTATAAAGAAAAAAAAGGGGGGGGCATCCTAGAAATGTACCACGTTGACATAAATGCTTTTACTATGAGGTCATCATCATTCCATGAATCTATGGACACACAAAATAGAAAGTAAGATGGGGAGATACAGGCAGAAAGCTGAAGAGGCCCAAGTAGTGTGAAATGTATCTCTGAAATGTGAACAATAAAATTCCTGAACTTAATTTTATTTGAATGTAAGTGAAAACTGTAAAACAAGAATGACAGCAAAAGAACTGATGAAACTTGATTTTTTTTTTTTTTCCATTGCAAATGGTTGTATCAATTCCAATAGATCTCGCTAGGGATAAGATGCAAGATTATGTAAATTCAGAAATTTGAGTCCTTTTTTTCACCCTTTGTCTGTTTCAGGTTTAGTCAGAGCTAGTTGATTGTTTATTACAAAAATTAGAATATTTTCTTATGAAACCTTTACCATTTTATTGTCCCTTTTCTTTCCCTGCTCCTGACTTTTGATGTATTTTATAATTACCCTGCCAAGGTCTCTCCCTTCTATGAAAACAATTGCCACAAGTGTTGAGTCTGAGTCTTCTATTGAATGCTCACTGAAATCTATATTGATGCTAATCTATATAGAATGCCATATTGGTGGTCATTATTGGTCCTTTTACATTTTCCGATTTGTCTGCTTTGACTTATCTCTTGAATGAATGGGTACAACATCCATAGAAAATCCCGTTAAAGGCGTCAGAGAGCTCTCAGGCAGCCAAGACCTATAGGGCAAGACCCTAGATCAAATGAGTTGCAGAAAAGGGAGACCTACGCTCAGTAGTTGTCCTGTTGAGGCATTTGCTAAGTTCTTCAAGTGCAGGAGGTGAGAGGCTAGGTTGAATTAAATTTTTGAAATTCTCACTCTGCTAAGGGGGCGGGGACCCATAAACTGGGGAGCATAACTGATAAGGAGGAGGAAACCTAGTAAACACTAAACACTCCCAGTCATTGTTGAGATCTCCGAAGAGCCACATGTTAGAAATGAAGGCAAACCAGAGGCCAAAAGATGTGAAGCAGCCTAGGTGAGCCCAGTCCCTGATTATATTAAAATAAAAGGCTCCCTTTCACCTGCTCAGGAGAGGCTAGGGTGAGCTCACCTGGAAGCAAGGTAATTTCTAGAGCTATTCTTTTCCATTTGTATTTCATGCGTCTTTCCTATGCAGTGTTAACCTGTTAATCACAAATTGCCACATGTACCAAAAAACCTAGAAAACAAATTATAAAAATAGGTTCATAGTTGTCCCAGATGATGGAAGTCTCAAGCACAGACATTACCATAACTGTGATTAATACGTTCAGAAAAATAGATGACAAGATGGAGAATGTATTAAAAAAGGAGAGGAATGTATTAAAAAAATTAAATGGAAATGTAAACACTAAAAATATCTCCAAGAAAGGAACAATCTATAATCTTGGAATTTGAGATCTGAATCAATCCTCTCTTGTCTTTCATGGAAAGCCCTTTTATTCCTTTTTTTAACCTATTTCCTTTCTTTTTTTTTCTTCACAGTGGTCACTCTCACTCTTCTCTATAAAAATGAATGTAAGTATTCTTCAGTATATTTCAAGCATATTAATATTATATTTGTATAATGTAATATGTAATCAGTACTAAGCATATTACATTTATGAAAGTTCATTCTGTTATGGAAGAAAATTAAACATTTTGCATGATGCGACTGAACATATGGTTGAGAGATACTTGGTTAAAAAATTGTGTTTAACAATCTTGAAGTAAATGCTAACAGTAGGAAGCCTTTGCTTCCTTCATTCAAGTGGTTATATAATTTATTTCTTAAAACCATAATTTGGAACGTAAACCTCATGAAGGTGACACAGTACCCCACTGAGGCAAATGGCAAAGAACTGGGAATTACCAATTCTAAATTTGTTGCAGATCATACTCCATTCTTTCTGGTGTCTGATAAATCGTTATTTGTAAAGACGAATAGTAGGTGATGATGCTTGAGCATGTGACTGTCGATAATGTTGATTTCTGTAGTCATCACCCCAAAGTTTCTTTGACCCCTTACTTGTAATTCATGCAGTCGGTCAACATTTACTGAGTATTGACTATGGTATGGTCCTCGGTTTTGAAAAATTTTGAAGCGAGTGGTAGAGGCAAACACTTTTCGCTTGAAAATGGGCAGCAAAGGTGTTAAGTGTGAGTGTGGGCAGGAATTGCCTCATCTTACTGAAGCTGAGTGTGGATGAGGGGAAGGAGTCTTCAGAGAAGTCTTCAAAGTGGAGGAAAGGTGGAAGGAGTCTAATGGGAGTCCCCCAAGCAGAAGAGGGACATGAAGAAAGAACAGAGCGATGGTGGTTTCGTTGTGGTTTTTGTGAAGAATGCTAGATACGGTCACTCCTCCCTTAATGACCATATAAGGGTCTCACAGAGTCCCCCAGGTTTCTCTAAACTTGGCCTGCACTTGTTTCGTGAAGATGGGGCTCGGGTCCCCATCTGGGGACCAACTGAGCTCTGTCCTATACAGCTGCACCTTCCATCATCTGGTCATAGAGTCTGTGCATGGACCTCTCTTAATACTCCCGGAGGGTGCCTCCCCATGAAGCTCAACTCAGGGATGATGAAGTGTTAGGGGGCAAGATGCTTTCCTTCCACCCCCAAGACCCCCAGCACTGAACTGGGCATTCCTAGAAGTTAGGACAACACAACGCAAGACTACTGAGGGGGAAAAAAACAAGAATCGGGTAGTACAAACGCAAGAATGTACACTCTGGAACTTCAGAAACACCGAAAAGCGTAGGAAATCAGATTTCCAGAGTTTCCCTTACGGTAGCTCTGGAGCAAGGCCGACAGTCTGTTCCCAGGTGATACTGATGCTGCCTTAGACAAAATAAGTTTCCCTTGCCTGTAAACACAAGAGACTGGATTAAAAAAGATAATAATACTCTGATAGCCCATCTAGGCTGATGTGAAATCTTAAAACTTACATGATATTAAGGCTTAATTGGGTAAAGTAAGGTATTAGACAATGAATGGTAAACCTTGAGCATTCTTGATAGATGGGATATAAAATGGCTCAAAATTCAGAAGCTTTCAAACTTAAAACCTTCTTAAAAGTCAAGAACAATGAAGGCTACTTTGTGAAGGAAAAAACAACCCAAATAGACTTGAAAATTGAATCCTTCTAGTATATTTTTTCTCCTGTGTTCAGTATCTTCTTAATACCTATACATTTAGAAACAAACTGTCTTACGATTAGTAGCTGTGGCCATTTTTGGATGGCTAATCTCCCTCAGTCAAGCTCATCTGAAACAAATAATTGTGCGTTTCTATAATGTCTATGGCTCTGGTTCTGAGCTCTTGCTGAACCCTGGATGCACCTGAGGGAATCTGGATTTAATGCATCTGTGGTCCAGGCACAGGTCCATACTGTGGTCCAGTATTCTTTTTATAACTCCCCAGGTCCTTCCAAAGTGTACCATGGGTTGAGAATGACTGGTGTAGTCATTGAGCTAGTATAACCTATATTTTAGGAGTGGAGATATTACTAATTGTTTTGCCATAAAGCCCACATCAACTAATGTCTGTATGAGGGTTTTACATTTTACATATGTTTCAAGGAACCCACATTCCCCAACTTTGGTAAACAACACTTTGAAATAATGCTGTGCTCCATTTATTGCCAGTTGGTACAGAAATCATATTTATCTTTCTAATGAGTTTCACTGCATATGCAGATTAGGAACAATTTTTTTAAATTACAAGTCAGGGCAATGAGGAAACGAGATAGAGCCCGTTCCAGCAACGTGACAAAAATGATGGAAGTTTTCAGAAACTTGCTGGCAGGAAATCCACTGCCAGAGAGCCACAGATCATGTTAACGCCTTGTTGGCTGTCATCCTGTTAGTTAAATTGAAGGGAGCTTTTGATTCAGGGTACAGTCCAACCTAGATCAAAGTAGAAATGACTTCTGACACTTGGGTTTTGTTTAAGAAAGAGGTTAGTCACTCATAGGCTTGACTGGCCAGAAGGATGTAAATTACTTGTTAAAATAGCTTCCCATTTAGAATCCTAAGGATTGCAAGAAAAATCTCACCAATTAACGGTTTGTGTTAGTTGGTAAATTCAGGATCTATTTTACTCAGTCCCCCAGATTTAGCTAATGCAAGTACAGGGTGTTGAAATAAATGTAAAGTTCATCGAGACAACACATACTTTTTAGTATAGTTAAATGTTGAATATGGCAAGGGGCTTACTTATGCTAAAAAGTTATTCATGTTTTCAATTTGAAATGCACATTTAACTGGGCATTCTGTGTTTTATCTTGCCAGTTTAATTTTTTTTCATGTTTGTTTATTTTTGAGAGAGCATGAGTGGGGGAGGGGCAGAGAGCGGGGGAGATGATCTGAAGCAGGCTCCAGGCTCTGAGCTATTAGTGCAGAGCCTGATACAGGACTCAAGCCCACATACTGTGAGATCATGACTTGAGCTGTAGTCGGATGCTTAACCGACTGAGCCACCCAGGCGCCCCTTATCTTGCCAGTTGAAATCTTACTACATCCTCTGGGAGGTTTTGGCAGGACTGAGTAACAAGAACTCTCTAGAAACTCGTATCTTGGAAACATTAGCTCTGACCTTCACTGACCTCTTCTTCCCCTGGTCAGTTATTACCGCAAAGTAGACTCCTCTGCTTTCCTATTGTAAAGTTAGGAAAATAATAAGAAAGGGGGGTTAGACACACCCAATACATCCCACAAACAGAGCTAAGTAGAAATCTCTTTATAATTGTCCAGTAAGTTTGTCCTCCTCATTGATCAAGCGTTCCCCAAACTTGACCTTCCCCTTTGCTTTCCCAACCTAGACCCCATGATTCCCCTTTTAAACCTCATTGTCACCAGTGGTGTCAACTCATTCATTCTCATGGTCCATCGACTCCAGGACTCTTCCTGGGGAAGGGAGGGAGTTGGAATGTTAGAATGACCTGGGGAACTTTTTCTAAGTAGACTTGCCTGCTCTCCTTTGCTGCCTCTGCACAGAAAAGTCCTGGTCTGGAGTCAGTGGATGTGAGAAAGCCAGGCTGTTGCTCTCAAATCTTGATAGGGAAAAACAAAACGAAACAAACAATCATCTATGTCTGATTTGCCTTTTTGGCAGTTGTGATTTGCAAGAAGAAGGTGCAAACAATTCTACCAGGAAATGCATAGTTCTCTGGTGTCCCTTCTTGGCTCTCATTACTTGTAAAAGGGAATTACATTGTGCACTTGAAAATAATATAATGTTATGTGTCAGTTAAAAAGGTGTGTGTGTGTGTGGGGGGGTAGTTTTGCCTTGTATTATCTGATTAGCCGCAATTGTCTGTATTCAGAGTGCTTGGAACAGATGATGTGATGCTCCCACCCTTCCGGGGGCTGGCTGAGTATATCTCATCGGTGTGGCGTTGCTGATGCCTGTGCACATGGTCACCCCAGACCAAGAAATGCTGTGAAACAGGTTCAAAATCATGGCCACGAGATAAAAATTGGAGACTCCAACTCGAGAAGCCTAATGTGTGGAGCAAGCTCAGATTACCACATGTTCAGCTTTGGGCACATATTTAAAAGGCAAAACTAGATTGCAGTCTGCTCCTCGTTTTTATTGTCAGGATTTTTTTTTTCTTTTCCCTTAGAACAGTAGAAATTTTTGTTAAATACTGAAGGGGTCCAGCATTCTAAAAAAATAAGTTGCTTTTAAAACCATGTATTTTCTTGGATATCTTACGTACTTGGAGTTATCGCATGGAACTGTGCCTGGCTCACGACATGTGGAAACGGATTGACTCTTGGTTGAGCTAAATGCAGTTTGAAGCTCAAAAAAAAAAAAAAAAAAAAAAAAAAAAAATGACGTTTGGTGGTACTTGTCAGACAAGCTCGTGGATTATGTAGAAACGCTTAGTTCCAATGCAGTTTTCTCCTGGGAGGAGCGAAAGAAATGATTGACAGCACCGTCCTGTTTCAGTCACTGAGCTGGTCATTTGGTGTAGATAAACGTCTCCGGGATTCTTGAGCAGTAGTGCGCAAGGCCCAGGGCGGGCTCTGCAGAGCTGAGACTGGCATGGGCTAGTCCTTGGGAACAGGAAAGGGTAGCAGAACGGATCAGCAAGGTCTTCAGGCACATTGGACTTGCCCTCTTTGGAAAGCGGCTCATGGCTGGTGCTTGTTGACGTGATGCCCAAAACACCTCATTATTGCAGTATGATTGAGGTCGTGCCCCCGAGTCACTTAATTCTAGTCCCCGGTTGCAACTGAAAGGAAAACGCCCCGCGTGAGTTGTTTTGGGAAACAAAAGCCCGTTTCAGCTCTCCGTCCCACAGAGCCCGTGACCGCCAAGCCGGCGTGCCAAGGTAATTGTCTGTGGTTAATAATGCTTACACCGGAGGTCGGAGCTTGCCCTCCAGGTGTGTTACAGCATCTCTGGACAAGAGGGCTGGGTCCTCGCAGGTGGGTCTGGCCGAGGGGCCTCGAGGCACTTAGACTGTATGTGACGTTGAGGCAGCTAGTTGCATGGAGGAGACGTGGAAGAAGTCGTGGGCCCTGTGTTTCCCATGGCAGTTTTGCAAAGCCTGGTAAGTGCTGCTGTGGCTCAGGGGTCCTTGCGCCCAACTGGATACAAACAAGGCCTCTGCAAGGGCCCGAGAATGTTTGTCGCTGGTGCTGGGTGGTCAAGATGACGGCGGAGGGTCTTCCGGGAGTTCAGAGGCTAAGACAGAAAGCTGCATGTGTGCGCACGTTTCAAAAATGGGTCCTTTTTTGAAGGAAGATCAGAGAATGGATCTTTGAAAACTGATCTTGGTCTTTGAAAAAAAAAATTTCGTATAGGAAGACACTTGAGTCTAATTTGCTCGAGTTGTTTGAGGTAGTTGAGGGCAACACTATGAGAGGAAAAATTAATGGAAGGAAGGTTCACTTAAATACGTATTCACTAGGGAGTGGCTCCAGGAGCCTCCCGACTAGGGTTTGGGGGCTATTTTGTAGGACTACAAAATTCTTAATTTCCAGGGAAAGATTTCGCTATTTCTCATGATACACATTACCATTATCCTTATCAACAACACTGGAAACTAAGAGACAGAGAAAGAAACCCTGTTCCTCATGCAAAGAAGTTTTGTAAGGAAGTGATGAAGGTCAAATGTATCAGTTTGCCAGAAGAAGCCAAGATAAAGGTCATACTATGTAACTCATGATTTAGTATGGCATTCTTTAGAAATCTCTTATTAAAAAAAGTGTTTAATGCTTAGTTATTTTTGAGAGAGAAGGAGACAGAGACAGCATGCAAGCGAGTGTGAGCAGGGGAGGGGCAGCGGGAGAGGGAGACACAGAATCCGAAGCAGACTCCAGGCTCTGAGCTGTCAGCACAGAGCCCGACATGGGGCTTGAACTCACGAAGCAGGGGATCACGACCTGGGCCAAAGTCAGGCGCTTAAGTGATGGAGCCACCCAGGTGCGCCTCATATGGCATGTTTAATGTGTATTATGTGATCTTCTGTCTTCCAGGGAAGCTTCATAATGTACAGTCATAAATTTGTGTCTTGTTATCTATAGATGAGTGCATACACAAGGAGTATGTGTGCACATTGCACACATATATACACACACACAAACACACACAGCAGTGTTTACACTTGAGTTGTGGCTTACGTTGGGGTGATATTCAAGAGTCAGCAAGTGAAGCCAAAGTCCATTATAGGCTTATCCTTGGAAACGTTTGAAGTCACTCCAAGACACTAGGCACACTTTGGCTTTTATAGTAACACTCACGCAGGCTGAAGCTGTGAAGTGCACAGAACAAGCCAGACTGAAGAAAATATCTTCATGCTGACATTTGGATGTTCAAACTGTTCCCCTTGGCATGAATGGCAGGCATCGAAAAGAGCTTTCAAGTCCCTAGTGAGGTGATGGGTGAATGACTTTAAGGGATTTCTTCCTTCTGGCAGAGTTGACTCTATTTTGTCTTAATAGTAAGCTTCTGGACTAATAGGAATAATAGTTATTATTATTTCTGTAAGGATGAGGCTTAAAAGAGACAATGGTATCTCAACTTACTGGCGTTAGATTCCAAAATCTGGGCAAAAGGTCAAAGAATATGTGGTACAGTGACTCGGTTGAGAAAATAAACTTTGAGTTAAGTTCATTTGACTTTGGAAGTAATTTTCTCTGCATTGTATATACCCGCATGTACTCTGTGTTGGCATGTGAACGGAAGGCGGGTTTTATCTCCCTAAGTCAGTAGCCTTTGATTGACTGGTTGACCTGATTCACCACACGACTGACTTGTAGAGATGGTGACAGCCATCTCAGTCTCTCTTCCTACGTTCGGTGGGCGTGGCGTGGGTTAGGGTGTGTGTGAGCGGGGGGATGCAGTATGTGAGTGTCTCAAGATACCTTGTACACACCTGTCTCAGAGTTGGAGGCCGAGGAGGATAAAGGCGTGTCTGGAATGTCCTATCCACCGTGGGAGTAGGCCCAGCTGCCGGACAGGAAGACAAAGGAACTTGGTATGAAAAGTCACCTCGAGGGAGAAAGGAGTCCGGCAGCGGGAACATGGCGTGTCACAGTTAAGAAAGGCTTGGTTGTGGCACTATCGGGGAAAAGTGACTTTTCACTCAGGTCTGTCTCATAGCCTGGCCCTTTGTGGATCTTTTTTCTGATTCCTTTCGAGAACAGGGTAGGCTCTTGTACTACAAATCCTAGAAGAGACTGCAGCCCGAATGGCACTGCCTTGGTAACCCTCTAATAGGGGACCACTCAAAAGACAGAAGGGGACAGAAGCCATGACCTTTTGGTGCCATGATGCCTGACCCAGCAGTCAAAGTACCAGCAGGATAGGAATTTCTGAGAAGCACATAGGAGGAGGCCTTGTCTGGGGACTCTAAGAAATGGGTGAATGCATAAAGCAGAAGAAATTTGAGTTATTACTGTTAATGTGACCACACCTGACCCCACAGGTTGGGGAGGTAGAGAGAAATTCAGTTTTCACCTCTATTATTGTACTTCACACAGAATTAGAACTACTTACTTACCCTTCTGCTTCCCCTCCTAGGCTTTGAGGCCCTGCAGACCAGGGGCTATATTGTATTCATCATGGTTTTTCCAGAACCTGACCTTTGATCCCCATAAGTAGGTGTTCACTGAATGGTGGGTGGGTTTTTGGTGTTTTTGGTTTTTTTTTTTTATTAATGTCTTTTTTCTAGCTAAAAGACCGATTTCTACGCTTGTATTTGTTGGTGATTCTAGAAATGTCTGACCCAGCATCTTAGTTGGGGAAGAAGAGGAGAAGCCTGGGTCGTGACTTGGCTTCCGAATTTCTAGCCTCTTCCTTCACAGGCTGTCAGACAGGAATACAGAGCTTCCTGCCTGAGGCCCGACTGCTGAATTAGACTTTGGGGCAGGAACCTCCAACTGTCCCTTTAGATGAGAGCAGGTCCTGTTTGTCCTCCAAAGGTCGGACAAAGGAGAAAAGAGCATTTCAGCTGGAGGCTTTGAAAGGCCGACAATGAGCGGAGCACAATGCGCGCCTCAGTTGATTGAGCCTCAGTGAATGCCCTGGTGCTTCTAGACTGTAACCTATACATCTGCCTGACTGGGGGGAGGGGCCGGGCGCTGAGGCCGAGCGGAGGGATTAAGGCTGTAAAAATAGAGCCAGTGTGAGAGACTTGGAGAGAGGGATGTTCGCAGTGACCCAGCTCAGCCACTTAGGCAGCTCTGCCACATTCCTCAGAACAAACAGCTATTACAGTCCGAGCGCACAAAGCCTGTAGCAGGCCTGGTAATGACAAGCACTGTCAGCACACTGTAATTAACACGGGGTGGTGTAATTTATAAGGAATGTACTATAGAGTGTAACGCCAACACAGGGCGAGTGGGGGGGGGGGCAGATATCTGCCGTTAGCCTGCAAAATCAAAAGTAGCCTCATCCCTTGATGCGAGCATCTTGCCTCCCAAAGGCGCTTTAATTTATTTCATAACTCACAAAAGCCTTTGTCACACCGAGTCACTTTGGGCGCGAGGCAGGAGGAAGGCTTGGAGGTGACCCTTCACCTCCCCTCCCCCTCCCATATTAATCAAGAAGGAAAGTCTCAGCAGACTGTCTTTACTGTACATAATTAAGCAGTTCTGAATGCTCAGTGAAACTCCAATGTGATGGCACCGAGCCTGGTAATATGACAGTTAATGGGATGAGACCAGCACTTACTCTCTTACTCTGCTTCTATAATAAGCAAAGGTTTTTTTTTTTTTGCTTTCCAACTGAGGGCAGGAAGAGAAGGGTGCAGTCACAGAAGATGAAAACAATGACAACACGGGGTTCCTGGGCACCTCCGTCTGCCTTTTATGATTGTCTCCGAAAAGGAAAGTGCACCCTAACTGGAAGAAATTACCTCTTAATTATCCTTGTTCCGTGGCTGTGATAAGCAAAGGCTTTTACTTCTGCATAGCTGCGGATTGGTGGGAGAGCCATTCCCAGAAAATAGCTCTAATGGGAAGGTTTATAGCTCTCTGCTCTTCTCTCTGCCTCCTGCAAGCCTGGAAGCTAGCTGAAATACCGCTTTAATCCTCCTCCTTTGGTGATGAGGATGTTTAAGAAAATGATGTGCTATTGTGCTTTTAGAGGATGGTCCACATAAGTAGGTGTCCTAAAGGACCAGTTGCTATGTCTGTGGCTTTCTTCTGCTGAAACCCCCCACCCCCTGCCCCACATCGCATCGCTTTCCTTCCCTTAAGGAAAGAAAGTGGGTAAAATTACCTCTGAAGCAAGACAAATGCTGTGACAGAAATCAATGGTTATTTTTAGCCACGTATCTTGGTTCGCAAATTAAAAATGCTCGTTGGCTCTGTCCGTGGAACAGTGTGGTACCTAGCAAAACAAAACCACGCTCTTCGTGCTGAAATGATCCTGCAGAAGAGAAGGCATATCACACGCTCATCTGCGAGGCATCCGTGCGGCCCCGTACACTCTTGTGTCAGGAGACGTTCCCTGGGATAAAGAGTAAAACCCAGTGCCCTCATTCAGCAGCCGTCCAAGTGACTACTCTGAATCACTTCCATGTGAGCATAGGAGATGTACACGCCTAAGTGTGTCTGTAGAGAGATCCCGAAAAGGCTCGTCTTACTATTTGGGTTTCCAGAAAGGAAGCGGGGCGGTGGCCTGACAGACTAGGATTTGCAGAAAGCGGAGATTGGGGGTGTGGGGTTGTCTCTGAGGCTTTGCTGGCCTTCTGCGCTTCTTTTAGAAAGTGCTTGGATTTCCTGAAGAAGAAATGATAAAGCTTTTCAGTGATGGGAGCCTTTCAAATGCAGGGAAGTCATCTGAAGGCCGCCTGACCAGCATCCGAAATTCTCTTGTTTTGGGGATTGTGTTCTAAGATGAGAGATTTAGAGATAGCATTTGGCTCCTCAAAGTGTTTTCTCCCAGTATGGTTGGGAATGCAGGTGTTTTGCTTGAGAAACTGGGGCTGGAAGCCGTGAGAACCCCTCTGCTTTGGATAGGTAACAATTCGGAGAACTGAAAACCTTCGCTTCCTTTCCATAAGGCTGAACAGAAGCCCTTTCATTCCCATCCATCATATTTTATTTTGGATGCAGAAACCTTTTAATTTCAGAAATCTCAGCATATGTTATCTTGCTCCAAAACAGCAAAGGGGGGCTTAAAATATATTCATGCATTTCAAATGCTTGCTTTCCAAACAATATATATATTTCCACTCACGTGGCACGTGTTTCGGCAATTTTGGACGTTTTTGTTTTCTTCTCCTTCATCTTCCCGTCGCTCTAAAGTGCGCGAGCACGAAGCACACGTAAAAAGAATTCAAGAGCATTTTGTAATTCTTGAAAGGTTAATTGCACTATTTATAGACCCAACTGTAAAGCAAAAATCCTCAGCGTGACCCTTCGGGGCCCCCATGGTAATGGCGATGTCAGTGGAGCCCTGACCAGTCGTGAATTACTGTCTGTGATACTGAGAACACTGACAGTTCAATCACAGCACTGTTTCAATAGAGAACTCCATATATTTAAAGCGCTGATACTGTTTTCCCTCTAAATGACAGTCTTGACAGATGGGCCAAAAGCACTGCAGACGTTTGAACAAGGAAATAGAGAGGGAGCCGCTGGAAGCTGGGCTTCATGCAGCCAGCCGAGAATGATGAATAGAGTGTGATTGTGTCTGACAGGTAGTAATATAACTATTCATTCACCACAGAACACCTGGAGCACACTCTATTAAATGGTACAAGATGGAGAGATTCTGTGACAAGAATAGGAAGCGTGGATCCCAGGCTGAGTTGAGGCCCCGCGATGGGAAAGGTCAGGGGTCAAGCAAGAGAAACTGCCTCCGAGAAGCCTGTAATTAAATTATTTGCTTACCAAAGTGTTTCTAATGTTTTGCTAACATGTGGCCAGGATCATTACTTCGGCGTGTCTGAACACTTGGAGTAAGAACGAGTTCCCCGGCTCTCCCTGGGACTCTCTCTCCCTCCTCGGCAACCCCGGTTGTTTCTGAGCTCGTCTCAAGCCTCCCGCGCTTTTTTCCTCTCTTGCTGCTGGCGTGGCTGCTGCTCCGAGTAATGGTGCAAGAAAACTTAGGGAAAGGTTGATGAGCACAAGGGTCCTCATCGCGGTGAAATGATAAGGGATCTCGTCTCTGTTGACCCCGGTACAGTTGGGCTTGGTCCGGGGCCTGGAGGCCAGCCCGTGTCAACCACATGACGGGTGGACGTTCTCCTGGGTGCCAGGCAGGAGGGGCCGATCTAACAGAGGGAGAAGCCTGCGGTCTGCAAACGTTGCCTTTTGCCTCGTATGTCAGCGAGAACTGTGACTGTTTGCCCAGCAAAGGGGGAGGAGGGGCGGTGGGTTCCGAGGGAGTAGGACTGTTTTCGGAACACGGGACCTTTTCTGCAGCCTTCCAATGTGTCTACACCTGCCTTCGTATTAGTTTCTAAGGACCGGGTCTGAATGTCACATTCTGCGGGCTTTATTCCCAGGAAGCATTGGATCACAAAACATGGTTGAGTAGACGCCCAAACTTGGCATTTTGACTTCTCTGTGAGCGTGCTACATAATAAGACATGAATCCAGAAGGAACGTAAAATGGCAGCGTTCAGATAGTGCTGTGCTTTGTAATGTGTGCCCATGTGTGAGCGTATGGACCCACAGAATCTGTGATCAGAGCCCCCTTCATCAGCCTAGCTTGTTCCCAAGAGCCTTGAGAAAGCAGACACTTGGTGGTGGCTCTTAACACGGGCGAATGTTCATCAACTGCCGCCTCCAATTAGTTTTGCTTGTCACTTTCCTTATTCACAGGATCCCATGATGGCCGGGAAGGCTAGAGCGTTGCCATCGCGTGCTATTTGGCGGGTCCCTCTGGGAGCGGAGATGCTGGTCACTTTTGTCTTTGCACATTCCAGGCTCTCTTCTTGTCTTTGTGGCTGCTTTGGCTGGTATGATGATGACTCCGTGACAGCAGGGTCACTGCCTGCGTAGAAAGCTCTGGGCGCCCGACTTGACCATTGCAGATTTCCCTTTCTCATGAAAATCACATTTTTAAGAGGTGGAGTTCTCTTTCCCAGCCTACTGCAGTGTGAAAGCAGGGGTTTAACGCTCGGAGAAGGATTTTGCATGTGACCTCTCTGGGGAGCTAAGGAAAACAAGTAAACCAAGGCCCCTGAGAAGTCCCCGTCCCCCCAACCCCCAAAGCCCTTCTCTGTCCCTCCTTCACACCCTCGTTTTCCAACTGGTCTTGCTCAGCTATTTCCAAACGCCTTTGGTATTGATTTATGGATATGTGTATTTCTGCATTTTCATCTGTATCTACACATCTGGATGTGTTTTATCTGACTCATCTCATGAAAGAATATTTAACAGCCGTGAGCTCTCTTCCAGGCTCCAAAGAATGACTTTTGGGAATTGGGCAAATGTGCAAAATCCTATTTGGCAAGTCTCTTAGGAGACCTCAAATGAAAACTTAAAGTCTCTCTCTTTTTTTTTTTTTTCCCACCTCTCCCTGAGATTTCTCGTCCCTATTAGTCATCGTTGTGGGCATTTAATGCATAGACCTCTTCTAAGCATAAAACAAAACGTTTCTCCCAACGTTGCTTGACGGCCTTCTTTTTCAGTGAGGCCTGCTGCATTTACTAAATGGAGCACAGTCATTGTGTGGCCTTGTACCTAATGCCTATCCTTTTTCACTCCAGTTGAGAGCCTGCACAATGCTTTGTGCTGCCAATAAGGGGAAAGAAACTGTTTTGCAAAATAAGCAAATTGGATTATCCAGTGTGTAAATAGGCACTCTGCCTCCCCACATCCACCCCCCATCCCGGTGTAAATCAGGAAAAGCAATTTACTTGTACAGAGAAAATCCACGCTGCTGCCCACACCTCCCCCGTCTGGGCGAGCACTGGGAGTTCATTATAGGTGAGGAAAAGGAATTTGTTAGCACCCATACAATGGGAGACAGTAATTAACTAATTTGCTTCCATTTTTTGCAGTTTAAATATCGGTACCGTGAAAAACATTCTTTGGAATAACCCCAATTTTTTCATGTCATATCGGTATTAAGACAATAAAATGAACAACTGGGTATCCCGATTCTTCAGGCTCCGTTAGAGAAAAAAAGCGATATGCCAGTTTGCCCAATAATTTATAATTTGTAATTAGGTAGAGTCAGACTTGTGTAGCACAAAGATGACTTACACTCGATTTCTTTGGAGAAACAGTGGGTCGAGGTTGCCGTGGGGTAAACTGGGCGTTATTTGAAATGAGAAGCCACGTCGCTTCCTTTGTGCCCCGAGGAACGTCGCTAATTTTCAAGTGCTGTTTTCGTCTTGCTAGAGTAAACCTGAAAGGTAGTCAAAAGTAATATTAGCAATGTAATAGTCTCGGACACCATGCTGATTAGGGCTCCTTTAATCATTGTTAAGAAGGTAGAGTTGCAGAATAGCAGAGCTAGAAAGTTCACACTTGGTCCTGTTCTTCCTCTCAAGGTGAATGTGGCAGAGACCACAGTCCGAGCTTTGCCCGGTGGCTGGACCGTGAGTGGCCAGGTCTCCTCCTGTCTGTCGAGGGTCTGCTCTACTCCCTGCAGTGAGGAAGACATAAGGCATAAATACCACCCTGTTCAGAGAAATGTCACCCAGAATCCGCAGAGAAATGTCACCCAGAATCCGAGAGATGGTGCGGTGGAGGTGTGCAATGTTTGGTCAGGAGTTAGAACAGGCGTACGTAGACTACGACTCCTGCTTCCTCACACCTGCTTCTTTCTTTAACCGTGTCACAGGTGGACGTTGTTTTTTTTGGTCTTTCTTTTCTTCCGTTCTCTTAGTCTAGTTGTCGGTCCTGGGCAGCTAAACATAGAAAAACGAGAGGAACAATGTCCGAAACTCTCTGAGGAGGAAAGCTACAGTTTCTCAACGAGGACTCAAAAAAAAAAAAGAAAGAAAAAAAAAAGAAAAAAACCAAACAAACAAGCTGGGGGAGCAGATGTTGAAAACAGCACTCATCTTGGTGTTCTTATTTAGGGCACATGGCTGCCTTGTTGCAGAAATGAGCCCAGCCTCCTATCGCAGCTCTAACTAAGGATTATCGGTGTGGGGGAAATTGCGAATGCTCCTTGGCCACCTCTGTCGTGGTGCGGGGCCTCGTGTTGGATGTTGGGAGCGTTGTTCATAAGCGCGGATTGTCACCGGTGCCCACGTTTCTAACAAAGTGGTGTTGGGTAGCACTCTGTGCACCGAGGGCAGCAGCCTGGGAAACAAACCGCAGTGTCCCCAGGCAGAATGAAGTCAGGATTATAAAAACAAACTGAGCAGACAGCCAATAAAAAGGCAAAGTCGCATCTTCCCATAGTTTTAATTTAGGGAGCCAAATGACAGGGGACAAACTAAGAAACCAAACAAAACGGGCTTAACGAGGCATTTTGCGTAATACTGTATTTTAAAGTGCAAACGGCATGCTTGTAATGGAGAAAGAAAAAAATACTGGTGAAAGTGCATTGTGCTAAAGGCTGCAGGTAAATATTAGGCTTGGAAATGAAAAGCTGCATTTTGGCAAAGTGTTACTGATGGGAATTTTCTCTGCAAGTACCATCTTAGGACACATCTACAGGATTTTTTTTCCGTACGACAGAGGCTTGCAGTCCCCGTGTCAGGATCCGCCTTGCCTGGGCATCAAACTTCAATTAGATAATGACCATGGCAGGGAGTGACTAGCTGGGGAGTCATTCTTTCATCTTCCTCCGTACATGACACAGTGTGACGGGTGTTTCTGACGCTCCCTGCACATTGAATTAGGTCATTGCCGCGTTTGTCGGCCTTTGAGAGCGTCTGTGCATTTACATGTGATGATTTCACCACCCCTTTCTCTCTCCAGCCCGTCCTCTCAAACAGCGTCTATTGTTCCAGAGCCCATATTGTAGGGGGATTGGAATTTATGTCCGCGGATTATAAGCGAGGGACACCACCGTAGTCCATAATCGGCTCATTAGCATTCTGCTCATGGGAGCCAGTGTGAGTACAATTTTCAATGGCCTAATGTGACAGGTAATCATAAATTAGTATTTGCTTTAAAACAACAGCACAGTACACAGCCTGCATGCTTAAGGAGAATGACTCCGTGAGTGGCGCAGCTCTGTAATGAAGTGGGAGCTCATTAAACAGATGCTCTGTACTTCACCGAGCTGCAGAGGCAGCAAACAAACCAAATGGAAACGTTGCAACGGCACACCGCAGTCACCCAGGACAAGTTCAGGTTCATTAGCCGTGGCACCCTCTACAGGAATTAGTCACAGTAATAATTAAATAGTTGCTTGCTAATTTATCATTTTACATTTGTGACTGCATTTGCATAATGTGTTGTGTGGTCCCCTCCCCCCCCCCCCCCCCCCCCCGGCATCTCTAGTTGTATTAAAATGCCTTCATGTGTGGGTAAAACCTGGAAACTGCGGGATGGGGAAGAAAAAAAAAAGGACATCGGAAGTGGCATGTATTTGGTCGTTTGTTGGTGAGAACCTTGCTGTTGGCTTCTGATACAAGAGCTGGTGCCTCTGTGATAATACTGGCCTTGTGTCATTTTAATGGTCTGCACTTAGGAGGCCATCCTGGGAGGAGCTGAAGCCCCAGACTTGTCTTTAAGCATCTAGGTGGCGAGCTGGGTGACGTGGGAGCTCAGCAGCCAATATCGCTAAATTAACCTGCTGCCAGAGAGAGTTTGGCGTGTAACTCTGTCATTTCAGTGTCCAAAAATAACAAAGCCATGGAGGGAGACTTAATGCCAGGCAGAGGTCAGGAATAGCTTCTCCGTGGGTTCCCCGGGGCTGTTTGGGGATGATCTGTCCTTCTTGAGAAACGAAGTCATATGGTCTCTTTTATGTGGTTCAGAGCCACTGAAAGCCCATGCAAAGGATTGCATTTTGCTAGTTAAACTGAGCCATTGAAGTTTTTAAAAGGGAGCTACTAAAAACCATGGTGGTGTGCACTAAAATGTCTGTGAGGCCACAGGATTCAGGGGCCGGGAGGGAGGCGGTTGCAGGGGGGTGGTTAGGGCTTGGGCGGGGTGGGGAGAGTGAAATCAAAGCTGGAAGGCTACTTCTTAGATACTGTGGTTGTGTTTGGGTTGGTTGATGATGTGGTGATAAATAATTCAGTGGAACAACATGGAACAAGGACGATTTTTCAAGGTTTTAATTAATTATCCCTTATTGTTACCGATAGGAGGTCCCTTTGTAATGTAAAATAAATCACTGAATGCTTTCTTGGTATTTTCATTCTCTGCTTTCTCAGAAAACTTTGGTTTCAGTAGCGGCATATAAATTGCGTTTTGGGAAGTGAGGGTGATTTCGAAACGCCAGGGCTCCGTGGACCCTGAGAGACAGAAACCAGTCCTGGCGCTAACCCCAAAGGCAATTTTCACCTCCTCACTTATGTTTGGTCAAAGGGGTGGTGCAGCCAGAGAGCATTTATTCCTTTGTCCTCTCTTCATCTTTGTTGTGGCCATTTGGAAACCTAATGTTTTTAGCAGCGCCAACCAATTAGGGATTCTGAGACGTGAGAGTCTTTGGATGAGCGTACGAGGGTAAAATCCCCCTTTTTGGTGGGCTGCAAAAGAAGGGGACGACGGTCGGAAAACACGAGTGGCCAATTAAACACGGAGATGTGTAAACTGAGGAGAGACGAGACGCACATTATGTTCATGACAGAACAAACAGGAAATGCAAACTGCCATTCAGTGTGTTGGCAAGGGCCATTAGAGCTTTCTCAAGAAATCAAAACATACGCCTGGTTGTAAAGAGCCTCAGAATATGCATGTTGCCTTGTGTCGCTTCAGCAAATTTAGAGTAGTAGAACATTAATCTTGAAAAGATGGCAAATTCAGTATAGCGGTCATTCAAGCATTTTATCTGTCGAGTGGCATCGTCTCCTTCCAGAAATCGTCCTTCCTTTGTTTGGGCAGGATACGAGCAGATGGCTCCATGGCCTAAGCCCCAGGAGTGGGTACGCTCCTTCCGCTGGTCCCCAGAGGGTTCCATTCTTCAGGCTGCAGTGATTGGCTCCCATACGGCCACGTGAACCAATTAGAGGCCAGTGAGAACCTTTGCTGAGAATTTGGCCAGACTTCAGCAAAGACGACTCCATTTCCTTGGGCACTGCAAGCTATAAAGTTTTAAGCTGCCACGGGCTATCCTTGACACTGTCTAGCGAGAGCTTCTCTAGGAATGAATCCAACGTGAAGAAAAACCAAAAGGAGAGAACGAAGAGGGAGCCAATGTTTTCCCTTCTCGCGTAAGCTATTTTGCGACTGTCGTTGAGGACTTGTTACTGCAAACGTCGTGACTAACACACTTACTCACACCTTCATTCTATGTTGGTAACCAAGGCACAGTTGGTGGAAACGCATAGTCCATTAACTCGGAGCCCTGTTCCTTTTTCTCTTGGACCCGAAGGAACATATTTCAGATTAGTTCCGTGATCTCAGTGAGTCCTTGTAAGTAAGTCGCGACTGTTGATACTATTAAAATTACTTAGTGTCAGAGTAATGAGTAAAAAGACCTATGGCCATACTAATGAAGATGTAATATCTGAAGAAGCACCCGCTTGGATTCATTTTCAGAAAACCCAATCTTCCCTGTCCGTAGCTCAAACTCCTCTTCAAACTGGCTTTTAGCCTCTTCAGGCTATCTCCTTCTCCTTAACCTCTCCGTCTGATGAACTCAGCTCAAAGCTGTCTTCCTGGGGAAGACTTCCCCAACTCCACAGCCTTTGGGGAGCCAATCCGGCCACCGCACGGCTCATCATTTCCTTCAGAGATCTGATGACACACTTGTTGCTTTACATGTTCTCCCACTGTGCTTATTTGACTCATGTGAGTTCCCTCTACCACTAGAATTCAGCGGGTGGAGGGCAATTATGGTATTGTTTTTCCCCCGCCACTGTATCCCCAGACCTGAAACACATGCTGTGCAGAGAAATCAGGATTCATTTAATAACTATATACATACAGTTATACATATAGTTTTATACCTATTCATTCTATGAAACGAATAGTTATTAAATGAAGAGTTGTGGTAGAAGAAGGAATAAAAATACCTTAAGTCTCTGTCCCTGGTCCCTGGCTCAGACTTGCTGAAACCTTTGGAATTTTCTGAGAAGTATCTTTGGGTGTTCATAAGGAGACATTTTTGATCACACCTGAGCTTACATTAATGAGATGACTGAAGGTATGGTTCCTAGGTAGTTTCAGAATGGGGCTCATCACCAGAAGGCCTGAGTGGTAAGAGAGATGGAACTTCTAGTCCCATCCACCTACCTCCAGGAGGTAGGGAGAGGATCTGGATTAAGATCTGGATTAAGCTCAAAAACTTTTGAGTGAGATTTTATGAGCTTCTGAATTGATGACCACATCCATGTATTGAAAGGGGTGGTGCGTACAACTCCACAGAGACGGAAGTTCCTGGAGCTTTCCAGACCTCACCCTATGTATCTCTTCATCTGGTTCTTCATTTGTGCCCTTTATTATAAACCAGTAAGCACAAGTAACGTGTCTTCCTGAGTTTTGTAGGCTGTTCTAGCCAAGTACTGAACTTGAGAACAGGGTCATGGGAACCCGCCATTTAACACCAGTGCGTCGGAAGGTGGTCCTGGACTTGTGGGAGCAGCTTTGTGAGACTAATTCTTAACCATTTAAGTCTGCGCTGTGAGTAGTATCCTCATGGAATTAAACTGTTAGATAGCCTTTTGGGGTCCAAGGATTGAAGAATTGGCTGCTGTAAGAGAAGACACCCCCAAGAGCCTGATCACATAGAATTTCTAGATAAAGTTGAAGAAGCTGCAATTAATGTTTTATTAAGCAAGCTTTACATTTCTCAAAGTGATTCAAATTTGGCTAATAACAGCCCTGTGATAATGTTGATCTATGAATGCCAAAGTTTTCATTAATATGCGACTTTGAGATACTGACGGGTGATGCCAGTGATAGTTAGCTGATGATAGTTTTCTGTGAGATGGATCAACCATCATCTCAGAGGCAAGAAAGCTTGAGTAATGCTACTAGCTCAGCCTGGGGCTAGGGGAATATTCTAGGATGTAGAACTGGCATTGCTATGAGTGTTTAATCAGTGAATTTTTTAAAAGGCCAGTTCAAATAACTCATCTTTGCTCCCTAAGAACGTATATAAAGTTACTTGAAATGGAGCCAAAGAATAACTTACTTTGACTGTTGGGTTGAAAGAACAGGCAAGGGGCTTGGAAGGTCCAAAATGTGTTTTCAATTTCAGCTTAGTTCCATCAATGCTGTCATTTTTAGTTTCACATTCATAACATTTGGATGAATATTGCCTTGCTAGAACTTAACAGATGTTGGGAAAATAAGTTGAGTTTTAGCAAAAATGTAAACTAAAGATAATCAGTGACTACACAGTGTTGTCTTCTCTTTGTGTCTGTCTCTACCACCAATGGAGAACTAGGCACTAACAGAACAGAGTTACCATTCCGTCTAGATTTAAAAAATGTAACTGGAGGGCATAAAATCCCTTCTCTACCTTGCCTGAAAATGTTGCTTCTGAGGACACTCCAGTGGCTGTCCCATTCACTCAACATTGTGGTTAAGTCTTTTGTCTTTCCCTAGTTCAGGACCCTTCAATCATAATACATCAAGGGGAGTTTTAGCGCTCTAAGCATCATAATGGGAGTAGTGAGCTAGCACCTGAGAACTAAAGAATTAAGGACCAAGAAGCACAGCACCATTTGCATGGATAGAATCAAGTATTATTTTATCTTAAAAGAGGGTCTCCAGTCCCTGCCAAACTCCCTTAGCTCTAATTTAGAGCCCATACGAGAGCACAGGAGAACAATGGAACATGGTCGCAACTCATACCTTGAATAGCCACATATGACTAAGGATAAAAATACATTCATTATTCTCAGTCTGGTGAGATGTTTTCATATTTAATCACCTCCAAATGCTTTTTACCCCCATACAAACTACACTTATTGGTCTCATAAAAACTGTATAATATGGCAATAACTACCACTTCCGACAGATCTAAACTTTCATAGCTGACATTTAATCCATAGACTGTGAATTCAGTTACCGTTGCCAGATATAAATTAGTACATGGAAGGAAGGCAGAGCATCTTTAACTGGTCACTTAGTAGCACTGAGCCAGGGCCAGCATTTAATCCTCCCGTGTTGGGGAAAAATGTTTTCATTGAAGAATATGCATGAGTATGTGATAGACTTTTCTACACTGGGAATTTTGGAAGAAGACAACTATACTTGACATCATTAAAAATATTCATTTACTGGTCAATGAGTTTATAGGTCTGCAGCTGTGTCCTACTTGGAAACCTTGTTCCACTTTTATCACAGAAATTCCTGAAAGGGTCTGTATAGGTGGGTGGTATGTTGGTTCATGTCTAGTAATGCATTTCAAAACATGCACAAACCCATGTGCAAGACAAGCCATTATTGCCTACAATTTCTTCTCTGCAATCTGGAATATTTTCCTGATGCTCACACCCAGAAATTGCTTTTACCTACATTTTTGCCTAATACCTAGTTATGTTTTCCTTTATAAGTGCAATATTTGCTTACTAACCTGGTGATAAACTTGCCTATATTTCCATGTGTTGGACTTGTTTTCTGCACTTTGGAAATGATCACTTTCCAAAGTGATCACTTTTTGTTTTTTTAGTGTTTATTTTTGAGAGAGTGCAAGTTGGGGAGGGGTGGAGAGAAGGGGACAGCGGGTCCAGAGCAGGGTCTGTGCTGACAGCAGTAAGCCTGACATGGGGCTTGAACCCACGAACCATGATATCATGACCTGAGCCGAAGTTGTACGCTCCACTGACTGAGCCGCCCAGGTGTCCCAGGTGTGTTCAGTTTTATATTAATCAGCTATGATGCCAATGCAAGCAGTTGGAATTTCTGATTCTCTTAATTGTACTCATTACAGATTATGGATTTCCCTCAGCGGACAATTGTACTTTAAGACCATGTTGAAAAATAACTAGGACAACTAATTCCGTTGGATACCTGCCTACAGTGAATTATGAGAGGAGAATGATGAGAGTAACTATGAAAATACCTAGGTTGATTCTGTTTCTTGAAGTCGTGTTTGTCTTCACCTTAAAAAAGGAAAATGACATCTCCCTCATTCAGGGTTGACATTTTTCTCCATATGAAATATGTGTGTGTGCACACACACATACACACAAACACATACACATTGATAATGCATTATTGAGCTACGTAGCAATATAGAACTTCTTTGCTTCGATACCGTATTACTGCTCTCCCTGTTTACTTTTGTAGGTTGACTTATATGCGAATATTTTCCAGAGGAAAATCGATGTCTTTCTTTGGCCAAGTTTTTTATTGTCAATTGTTGTTCCTCAAAAAGCCACGAATTACCTGATGTCCTGAAAAAGCAGATGGAGCTTTTGGTCTTAAGGTGTCATCTCAAAGACCCTAGCCAATCAATTTTGTGCTACCCAATTTATCTGCCTTCAAAGGGTGAAGGACTGAGTTGAAGCTTTTGAGATTGGAATCTCTGGTTCCAGGGAAACTTGAGTATTTTGACCCTGAGGTCTCTACTACTAAGCCAATCCTCTAGCATCTGACAGTTCATATTTGTTGAATTCCATAACCTTGATCCTGGTCCTGTTCCCCTGTGAAATGTGTCATCATTTTTTTGGCTCCTGAAATGCACAGCATACAAGGCAAAATATATCTACTTCTCAGCAGTCAAGCCACAGGGATTCTGAAGCTTGTGTGACAGAAATGGCATCTTTCAGGAGTTGAATGTGTCTACATTAATAGCTTTCACATGAGCAAGTCTGCCTCACCTCCCAGTACATGCCACAGGAAGAGTAACAGTTCTTGGTGATTTCCATATCCACATCCATTCAAGTGACCTTTTCAAGTACTGCTGCTTATTGTTGCATTTAAAGAACTCTGCATATATTTGGTATACCACTCCTTTACCAGATACGTGGTTTACAGATATTTTCTCCTAGTCTGTCCTCTTATTTTTACAGAGGATACATGTTTAATGTTAATGAAGTGCAACTTACTATTGTTTTTCTTATTTTCATAGCTAGGTTTTTGCTATTCTAGCTCAAGGCTTACCTCCAAACCCAAGGTCACCTAGATTTCTCCCTGTGCTATCCTCTAGAATTTTTAGAGTTTTAAATTCTACATTTAGGTCTCTACTCTGATCTATTTTGAATGAAACGGTGTGAAAGGTATGAGGGCTGTTTCTAAATTCTTCTTTTCCTTATTTTTTGCATGCATATGGACGTCTAATTGTTCTAGCACCATTTGTTGAAAAGACTAGCTTTCCTCCAATGGATTCCATTTGCTCGTTTGTTAAAGATCAGTTGTCTATATTTGTGCATATCGATTCTTGGGCTTTCTATTTTGTTCCATTGATCAGTTTATCTATTACTTCATTATCATGCTGTCTTGACCACTGTAGCTTTATAGTAAGTCTTGATGTTAGGTAGCATCATCACTTTTCTGACTTTTGTTCTTTTCCTTCAGTATTGTGTTAGCTATACTGGCCCTTCCCTACCGCCCCACCCCACCCCTCCCCCGCCTAATATAAACTTTAGAATCAGTCTGACGATGTCTACAAAATAATTTTCTGGGATTTTGATTGTCACTACACTGAATCTGTATATTCATTTGGAGAGGATCAGCATCTTAACATTATTGAGCCTTTCTATACATGAACATGGCATCTCTCTCCATTTACTTCATTCTTTGGTTTCTTTTATTAGAGTTTCTTATGTTTCTTCATATAGATCTTGGACATAATTTGTTAGATTTATACCTAAGCATTTCATTTGCTAGTGCTACTGTAAATGATACTGTGCTCTTAGTTTCACATTCTACCTGTTCATCACTGATAGTTGGGAAAGCTGTTTACATGTAAGTATTTACAATATAATTTGATATACTAGCCTTGTATCCAGCGGCTTTGCTGTAATTAATAGTTCCATGAAGTTTATATCTGTTTTTGTGTTCTTGTTGTTGATTTTTTTAGGATTTCCTACATAGATAGTCATGTCATCTGTGAACAAAGACAGTTGTATTTCTTCCTTCCCAGTCTGAAAATACAAGTTCCCTTGTATTTCCTTTTCTTGCCTATATATGTTAGCTAGGACTTCCATTATGATGGATAGGAATGATGAGAAGAGGCATCCTTTCTTTGTTCTCAAATTTAGGGTAAAAGCACCTAATTTCTTGCCATTACATATGATGGTAGATGCGGATTTTTTTTTTTTTTTTGTAGATGTTCTTTATAAAGTGGAGCAAGTTCGCCTCTGTTCCTAGCTATTGACCATTTTTATCATGAGAATTTTTATCATGAGGGTTGGATTTTGTCATAGGCTTTTTCTGCGTTTATTTATATGACCATAGGATTTTTCTTCTTGAGTCTGTTGCTGTGATGGATTACATTTACTGATTTTTGCATACTGAACCAGCCTTACATGTCATCCAACATTTTAATGAATTTAAAAACCCTCTTTGTTTTGTTGACTTCCAAACGTACGTCACTAGACTAGATGCACATCCTGTCACTCATCTCCTAACATTTCCTAAACTAAACTCCAGATCTTACTTAACAAAAATGCTTCCCCCATAGTCTTTTTCACGTCACTAAATGCAAATCCTTTTCTTCCCTTGCCTCTTCCAGAAAGGATGGTTCCTGGTTCTTCTATAGTGGAACTCAGGACTGTAGTCATTAACATTTCTGTGCTTTTGAAACATGCTTCCATGGTGGAATTGGCACTCTGGGATAGAGACATAGAAAAGGCAGGGGAAGAAGGTATGCCTCAACTCTAAGTCTATTCTCTGATGGCATCAATGATCAAAAGAGGAATTGTAGAGGTAGAAAGACAGTGATACTAGAGTCATTAAGGGAGCACAAAGTTCAAAAACAGAAGTTTTACCTAGAGATCCAGGGTTCTTATTTCCTGGGTAAACCAACCAGGCTGATCCCAGCAGAAATTTTCTGCATGAGGTGACGACTGAAGATAGTCCATGGTGAGAAAGTGGTAATTCAGGAGACCATATGTCTCTTAGGACAGTCTCAGTTTGTACAGGGTGTATTTCAGTTATTTACTTTCAGTGCCTTATTTCTTTTTTCATGGGGCCCAATTTGAATGATGGGTTATTCGGTTACTTCAAATCCAGAGGACATTAGAAAATTGGATAGTTTGCATCAGGGAAGATCTAAGCCATCTTCCTGTTCATATTGGATCTTTGGGTTGGTAGCTTAGAGGAATCAGTGGGACCAGGTTGTATCGTAAGCTTGCTAGTACAGAAACCTCACATTTTGGGTGGTGGGATATGGAGATGTTACTAGAAAAAGAAAAACAATGGACATGTACTTAATGGGATTGTTTCTGAATCTGAGAATTGTCATATCATAGAGAGCTTAATCAGGAGAAGGACAGCCAGGAGGAGCCTCAGGTCTCCTTAAGGGGTCTTGTCTCCAACTTAAGAATCTGTTTGATGAGAAATGAGAAGGGAGGGACAATGAGAATAGTAGTCAGTCTATCTCTGCTGACTTTTGTGGCCTCTGCAGGCCCACAAACTATACATAGGCAAATATCAGCCTAGAAGGCATAAGGACCCCAGGAGTTTGAGAGAAAGATGCCTGTGGCCTCTGTTAATTAAGTCAGTTGTGAAAGTGGGACCATATACCCCATTTTCAAAGTTGAGTTTTTAGTGCTGATACAGTTTTAGGAGTATGTATATTGTTTACATATGGCATATATACAATATACATCTAGTGTGTATACAATACATGAGTAAACAAATGTGTATAGTATACATACAAAACACAAATATACACAATATATACAAATACAGAATACAAACTATAAATTCACAAATACAGTCCACATACAATATACAATATATATATATACTATATATATAGTACTATACAATACACACATATATACTGTATATACACATATATATACTATATATACAAATATATACTACATATATACTATATATACAAATATATACTATATATATACTATATATACAAATATATACTACATATATACTATATATACAAATATATACTATATATATACTATATATACATATACTATACTACATATATACTATATACACATATATACTATATATACATATATACTATAGATATACATATATATACACATATATATATACGCTATATATATGTGTATATATATATGTGTATATATATATATATATATATACATATTTACACATATATATGTAGTACATATATGGATGGCGTGTCCTCTTAAATATGTCTGATAAAAGTTATGAAATATCTTAAACTATATTAATAGAGGCCCCAGGCCTCAGGACAGTTCTGAATGGCTGCATTAGGGGAACAAAATATTAGAATTTACTACTGATTGAGGTTAAGAAACAGCTTTATTGAGAAAGTTGTGGAATTAAAAAAAAAGGTGGAAGTTCAGAGAAGACGAGATTCTTGTCCCTTCCGGAAGTCTGGCCCATGGAGGAGGGGCCAAGGGGTGGATAATGATAGAAGGGAACAGTGCACAACCCCCAGAGGATGGGACTCATTGGCTTCCACACTTGTCATGGGAGTGATGTGCCGCCTCCGACCATTCAGGGTGACCAAGAGCCTCCTCCCTAAAAACCTTTCCACCAGAAGCCTCAGGGTTAGTGCCTACAGGATGGAGGGAATGTGTCTAGGATTAACAAGTACTTAACAGCATCACAAAGCTAAGGGAGAGTCTTCCCAAGCAAGGGATGATCTCACCTCGCCGTTCAGTCAGCAGAAGTATCCTTACAGAGGGTAAGAATGTGATGATCTGAGGCAAGAAGCAGGTAGAGACAAACAGGAAAGTCTGGATATAAATATATCTTAAAGGGGGGCGCTCTGCTAGGCAGGATGGGTGAACAGAAATTCTGTTCTTCCATGCTTAACCCTGCCTGCTGAGCTGGGGCAGGGGTTGAGGGGGTGGAGGGGCAGAGTTCCCAGCAGGGGAGGCTGCAGCCAGCCCTGGCTGGTGGGAGCTGACTGGACACATCCCTTCCCAACTCCACATTCAGTGGGATTGTAAAGGTAGCCTGAAATCATAGAAGTATTTAGTATTTATCTCACAGAAACAGGCAAATGATGTGAATCAGAGTTTGTTTCTTACGAATTCTTCTAGAGAACTGGATGTTAAGTATTTACCAGCACACCATTGGGTCCTAGGAGTGTTTGGTAACAGAAGTCAGAAACTCACATGTTGAATTGTGTCATGTTTTATAGTGAGCTCTTTCACATCTGTCAACTTGCTTTGTTGAGAGAGAGACCGTTGTGACCTTACGCCAGAGTGACTGAAGGAGGTCTGTCTCATTAGACTACCACGGCCCAGTATTAGATTCTGAGTCTCCATCAGGCATTTCTGCCCTGGGGATGTGCTCAAACTCCAAAATAACCCTGTCATGAACTTGAGTGCCCTGGGCATTCTATTGTTTGGGAACTGCCAGATGATATATCTGGAGGTGAAGAAGGTTGGAGAAAAACAATAGTGTTGCCCTTCCTGAACTTGACTACACGTCAGCAAGTCCGCAGTTGGTAGGCAGTCAGGTTATGCCAGTCTTTCAGGGATCATTCCTAAATTGGAAGTAAGGATCTCAACCCCAAATGTATACTGACTGTGCACATAGCCGCTAACTGTACTTTTGATACTGTTGCTTAAATAATGAAAAAAAAAATGACTGCTATTTATATATTAAAGACTGACATGGACAGTAAAAAGAAACGCTTAACTTTCTTAGCACAAGTCCGTGGCACCCAGGATAAACTCTCATATTTTCATGCAATGGGGAGCCATATGTGTTTGATTTAAGAAGAAAGTGGCTTCCTCTGTTGATGGCGAGGCGAACTCGCTTGTTGAAAAATATGTTTAGCTGAATGGCACTTGAAGGAGGCAGTTAGCCTGTGGTATCTGATAAGGGCGGCATGTGGCTGAATGCAGGCCTGAGAAGTGTATGTCGTGTTTCATATAAGTGTATGTCGTGGAATGAGCAAGAAGAAGGTGGCTAGTTTACGTAGGGACCCCACATAATTCGATAGCAGATTGGTAAGGAATCATTTTAGGCAATTTGCTTTTCAACTGAGTCATCAGAACACACAGTAATTGTTAATGGAGGCTCCTGGGGCTCTGGGCTTTGTTGCTGATTTTACCATCATATGTGTCCTTGGAGTGGCCTGGGAGTAATCAAGGTTTTCTGAGATTTCTCACACCAAGAATCCTCCAGCGCTGGAGAGGGGGTGGTGTCAAGGTTAGCGACCCTCCGTCAGTTCAGCCTGCCATGAGGCCCCGTGCAATTCTTCCAAACTCAGCAGGGTGTGAGGGAACCTGTGGTAGAAGCAAATGGAAGCTAAGCTCTGTTGCCAAGTACCCGCATGCATTTATATATTTGGTTATTTATCTTTAGAAAATGCTTTCAGGAAGTTAAACAATACATACGAGATTCAATCCACTTAAAATAGGAAAGAATAACGATGCACTGAGAACAATAAGGGTGGGGAGTATGAGTGAGTCGTAGCTTACATCCGTGTTCTGGACGCTCACCAGAGATGGAACACATACTCACTCTTGGGCTCTCCCAGAAACCGGCATTGAAGGCCACACATGATCGGCTCTACGTCTTAGGGTGTCTTTAACAGGAAAACAAACCTGGTACTCAGGAAAAAACAGAGCTCTTCCTGCCTCTAAGAAAGATTGCTCTTCTGAGGCCCCTTAAAGACAAGGGACTTTGGAGAATACCAAGCAGAATCCTCACCAGCATCTCCAGGGAAAATTGCTGGAAGGTGTCGGGAGGGATCTCACTCCCAGTGTCCGTCCGTGTGAGCTGATGGCATTGCCCCAAAATGGAATTGAGGAAAAAAAATACATGGGTAAGTCCAGTGTGATGCAGACACAGGGCTTTCTGACGCCGTAGCTTAATGCAGGAGCAGACTTGAGAGTTTTTAGCAACTGGACAGACAGAATGGATAGACTGATTACCTTTAGATGATTTCCAGAAATAATGTATCGCGCAGATGAAATTTGGATATAGTGGGATGGTAAACCCAACATTAACTTCTCTCATGGATATCTGGATTATAGAGATTTTAAATGCAGTATTGCTTTTAATTGTGTCTTACTAGCAGCCCTTGGAGTTATACTGTATTATTCCCATTTTATAGAAGAGTGAATTGGGATGCAAATTTGATCCTTTGCTTAAGTGCATTCTGATAATAAGAGCAAATGACACTGAGTTTACGTCTTTTTACCCCAGTGCTTGTTTCTTTGCTTTTTTTGTGTTTTTTTTTAAATTTTATTTTATTCCAGTATAGTTAACATACAGTGTTATATTAGTTTCAAGTGTGCAATACAGTGATTCAATAATTCTATACATTACCCAGTGTTTATCACAAGTGCATTCCTTAATCTCCAACGCTTATTGACCCTGTCTCCCCATCCACCCCCCCTCTAGTAACCGTCAGTTTCTTCTCTATAGTTAGGAGTATATTTCTTGGTTTTCTTCTCTCTTTTTTCCCTTTGCCCCTTTGTTTTGTTTCTTAAATTCCACATATGAATGAAATCATACGGTATTTGTCTTTCTCTGACTGACTTACTTGGCTTAGCACAATACTGTCTGGATGCATGTATGCTGTTGCAAATGGGAGAAATTCATTCTTTTTGAAGGTTGAGTAATATTTCATGATATATGGATATGTTTATGTATCACATAATACATATATTTTGTATCACATATATGTGTGATACATATATATAATGCATATATTTGATATATATATATATATCCATATATCATGGATACATATATATCATATATATCACCTCTTCTTTATCCATTCATCTATGGACGGACACTTGGGCTGCTTCCATAATTTGGCTATTGCAAATAATGCTGCTATAAATAAGGGTGCGTGTATCCCTTTGATTGAGTGCTTTTGTATTTTTTGGGTAAAATACCCAGTAGTGTGATGCATGGATCGTAAGATAATTCTATTTTTAACTTTTTGAGGAACCTCCATATTGTTTTCCAGAGTGGCTGCACCAGTTTGCATTTCCACCAGCAGTGTAAGAGGGTTCCTTTTTCTCCATGTTCTTGCCAATGCTTGTTTCTTGTGTTTTTGATTTTAGCCATTTTGACAGGTGAGAGGCAGTAACTCATGGTAGTTTTGATCTGCATTTCCTTGATGATGAGTGATGTTGAGCATCTTTTTAAGAAGCATCTGTTGGCCATATGGACATCTCCTTTGGAGAAACTTCTGTTCATGTCTTCTCCCCATTTTTAATTGGATTGTTGGCTTTTGGGTATTTAATTATGTAAGTTCTTCATACAGTTTGGATACTAACCCTTTATAGGATAAGTTATTTGCAACTATCTTCTTCTATTCAGTAGTTTGTCGTTTAGTTTTGTTCATTGTTTCCTTGGCTGTGCAGAAGCTTTTCATTCTGATGTAGTCCCAATAGTTTATTTTTGCTTTTGCCTTGCTTGCCTCAGGAGATATATCTAGAAAAAGGCTGCAGAGAAATTTCTGCCTGTGTTCTTTTCTAGGATTTTTATGGTTTCCAGTTTCACATTTAGGCTTCTAACCGTTTTGAATTGATTTTTGTGCATGGTGTAAGAAAGTGGTCCAGTTTCATTCTTCTGCATGTAGCTGACCACTTTTCCCAGCACTGTTTGTTGAAGAGACTGTCTTTTTCCCATTGGATCGTCTTTTCTGCTTTGTCGAAGATTAATTGGCCATATACTTGTGAATTTATTTCTGAGTTTTCTTTTCTGTTCCATTGATCTTTGTGTCTCTCTTGGTGCCAGTACCATACTGTTTGGATGACTCCAGCTTTGTAACGTAACTTGAAGTCTGGAATTGTGATGCCTCCAGCTTTGCTTTTCTGTTTGAAGATTGCTTCGGCTATTTGGGGTCTTTAGTGGTTCCATACAAATTTTAGAATTGTTTGTTCTAGCTCTGTGAAAAATACTGGTGTTATTTTGATAGGGATTGCATTAAATCGGTACATTGCTTGGGGTAGTATAGCCATTTTAACAATATTTGTTCTTTCAGTCCATGAAGATGATTCCAAATGTCTCGCCTTTTCTTTGTGTCCTCTTCAATTTCTTTCATCAGTGTTTAATAGTTTTCAGATTATAGGTCTTTCACCTCTTTGGTCAGATTTATTCCCAGGCATTTTGTTATTTTTGGTGTAACTATAAATGGGATCGTTTTCTTAATTTCTCTCTCTGCTGCTTCATTATTAATGTACAGAAATGCAACAGATTTTTGCACATTGATTTTGTATCCTGTGACCTTATTGAATTCATTGATCAGTTCTAGTAGGTTTTTGGGTGGAGGCTTTAGGGTTTTCTATATACGGTATCATGTCATCTACAAATAGCGAAAGTTTTACTTCTTCTCTACCAAATTGGATGCTTTTATAAATATTTGTTGTCTAATTGCTGCATCTAGGACTTTCACTACTAAGTTCATTAACAGTGGTGAGAGTGGACATCCCTATCTGGTTCCTGACTGTAGAGGGAAAGCTGTTAGCTGTGGGTTTTTCACAGATGACCTTTATGATATTGAGGTATGTTCCCTCTAAACCTACTTTGTTGAAGGCTTTTATCACGAATGGATGTATTTTGTCAGATTCTTTTTCTGCATCTATTGAAATTATCGTATGATTTTTATCGTTTTTCTTGTTGATATGAGGCATCACATTGATTGACTTGTGAATATGGTACTACCCCTTGCACCCTGGGAATCAATCTCACTTAATGCTGGTGAATGATTTTTTTAAAATGTATTGCTGTATTCAGTTTGCTAGTACTTTGTTGTGGATTTTTGCATCTATGTTGTTCAGAGATATTGGCCTATAGGTCTCTTTTATTGTGGCCTATTTATCTGGTTTTGGTATGGAGGTGATGCTGGCACCATAGAATGAATTTAGAACTTTTTATTCCTATTCTACCTTTTTGGAATCGTTTCAGAAGAGTATTAACTCTTCTTTAAACGTCTGGTAGAATTCACCTGTGAAGCCATCTGATCCTGGACTTTTGTTTAATGGGAGATTTTTTTTGATGACTGATTCACTCGCCTTGCTGTATTTTGTCTGTTCAATTTTTATGTATCTTCCTGCGTCAGTTTTCAGTTTGGGTAAATTTCTAGGACTTTATTCATTTTTTCTAGGTTGCCTAATTTGTTAGCATATAGTTTTCCATAATACTCTGTTAAAATTGTTTGTATTTCTGTGGTATTGGTTGTTACTTCTCTTCTTTAATTTGTTCTTGTAATGGAGTCCTTTCTCTCTTTTATGAATCTGGCTAGAGGATTATTAATTTTGTTGATCTTTGAAAAGAACAGGTCCCAGTTTCATTTATCTGTTCCATTGGTTTTTTTTTTTCATTTCTATATCATTTATTTTCTGCTCTAATCGTTATTACTTCCTTCTTCTGATTTTTATTTTCTGCTCTAATATTTATTACTTCTTTCTGCTGATTTTGAGTTTTGGTTGTTCTTTTTTTTTTTTTTTTTTTTTTTGGCTCCTCTGGATGTAAGGTTAGGTTGTTAGAGATTTTTTTCTTGCTTCTTGATATAGGGTAGTATTGCTATAAATTTCCCTGTTACACTTAAAACAGGTTTTACTGCATCTCAAAGGTTTTCTACTGTTGTCATTTTCATTTGTTTCCACATACATTTTCATTTCTTCTTTGATTACTTGGTTGACCCATTCATTGTTTACCAGCCTGTTATTTAACCTCCACATATTGGTGGTCCTTCCAGAAGTTTTTCTTGTGGTTGATTTCTAGTTTTATAGTGTTGTGGTCGGAAAGGATGCATGGTATGACTTGGATCTTTTAAAATTTGTTGAGGTTTTTTTCTTTTATTTTTACTTTGAAAGAAAGAGAGAGGGAGCATGTGCATATGAGTGGGGGAGGGGCAGAGAGAGAGGGAGAGAGAGAATCCCAAGCAGGCTTGCACTGTCAGTGCAGAGCCTGATGCAGGGCTCAAACCCATGAACTACGAGATCATGACCTGGGTGGAAATCAAAAGTTGGATGCGTAACCAGCTGAATCACTCAGGTGCCCTTGTTGAGGTTTGTTTTGTGGCTAATATGTGACCTATTCTGGAGAATGTTCTGCATGCCTTTGAAAAGAATGTGTATGCTGCTGTTTTAGGAAGGAAAATTCTGAATATATCTTTTAAATCCAACTGGCCCAGTGTATCATTTAAAGTCACTATATCCTTGCAGATTTTCTGTTTGGAAGATATGTCCATCGATTTTAAGTGGGGTGTTAATGTCCTCTACTGTTACTGTATTGCTCTTGATTAGTTCCTTTATGTTGTTATTAACTGTTTTATGTGTGTGATTATCTCAGTTGGGATGCATGAATATTTACAACTGTTAAACCTTCTTGTTTCTTTTTACAGATTTTGTTTTAAAGTCTATTTTTTCTGATGTAAGTATTGTTATTCTATTTTCCCCCACATCTGTTTGCATGATAAATGTTCCATTTGCAGACTCATTTAGGTCTGAAATGAGTCTCTTGTAGGCAGCATATAGATGGGTCTCATTTTTTTATCTACTCTTGTCACTCCATGGTTTTTGATTGGAGCATTTAGTCCATTTACATTCAAGCTAACTATTGGTAGATAGATATTTATTGCCATTTTATTACTTATTTTATGGTGGTTTTTGTGGTTTTGCTCTGATCGTTCTCTTTTTCTCTTTCATGGTTTGCTGGTTTTCTTTAGTGATAACCCTTGGATTTCTTACTCTATTTTTTGTATATTGGTTACAGTTTTTGATTTGTGGTTACTATTTGGTTTATATATAACATCTTCTACCCATAGCAGTCTATATTAAGCTGATGGTTTGATTTTAAACTCATTCTTTACTCTCCTCTCCCATGATTCAGATATTTGGTATCATATTTGACATTATTTTATTTTGTGCTTTTCTTGACTTATTTTATAGGTTTATTATTATTATTATTATTTGGCTTTTGTGATTCCTTTTTTTTTTTTTTAATTTTTTTTTTTTAACGTTTATTTATTTTTGAGACAGAGAGAGACAGAGCATGAACGGGGGAGGGTCAGAGAGAGGGAGACACAGAATCTGAAACAGACTCCAGGCTCTGAGCTGTCAGCACAGAGCCCGACGTGGGGCTCGAACTCACTGACCGCGAGATCATGACCCGAGCTGAAGTCGGCCGCTCAACCGACTGAGCCACCCAGGCGCCCCGGTGATTCCTATTTTTTTAATGTTACTTATGGTTTTTATTTCCACCACACAGTCCCCCTTAACATTTCTTGTATGGTTGGTTTAGTGGTCATGAATTCCTTTAACTCTGTTTGTCTGGGGAACTATCTTTCCTTCTATTCTAAATGATAGCCTTGCTGCTTAGAGCACCCTTGGCTGCAGATTTTTCTCTTTCGGCACGTTGCATGTAGCTGACCAATTTTCCCAGCTAAATTGTCTTCTTGTCTCTTGCAACCTTCAAAATTCTTTTCTATCACTATATATATATAGTATATATATATATATGTATATACATATATATACATATATATATACTATATATGTACTATATATATGTATATACATATATACACACACATATATATATATACACACACACATATATATATTTATATATATATACATACATGCCATTTTAATTACTGTGTATCTTGGTGTGGACCTCCTTAGGTTGAATTTGTTGGAGGATCTCTGTGCCTTCTGAATTCTGATCTCTGTTTCCTCCCCAAATTCAGGAAGTTTTCAGCTGTTATTTCTTCAAACACATTTTCTCCTTCTGGGATCCCTATAATGCAAATATTATTACACTTGATGGAGTCACTGAGTTCTCTAAGACTATTCTCATTACGCGGTATTTGTCACCTGTTCAGCTTGATTGCTTTCCATTACTGTATCCTCCAGGTCATGGATACTTCCTGTGGCCTCCTGCTTACTCCATCTATTATGTTTTTAATGTCATTTATCGAGTTCATCTCTGTTATTTTTTAATCTCTTGGTCACGGGTCTCGTTGATGTACTCCACACTTTTCTAAAGTTCAGTGAGTATCTTTACAATCATGACTGTAAATTCTGTATGAGGAATATGACTTGTTTCTATTTTGCTCAGATCTGCTCAATATTGTCCTGTTCTTCCATTTGGGATATACTCCTCTGTTTTCTCGTTGTTATCTACCTCTCTTTGTTGGTTTCTGTGTGTTAGGACAGTCACCTATGTCTTCTGCTCTTGAAAGTAACGGCTTTATGAAGAAGAGGTCCTGTAGGGCAGTGTCCCCTGTTCACTAGAACCTGGCACTTCGGGGGAATCTCCTGCGTGTATCACTTGAGTCCTGCTGTTGAGTCTGAGTCAGATGTCTATACTGACACTGCCTGTTGACGCTATGCTTGCTTTCCCTGGTGTTAGTAAGAGCCAGGAAGGCCAGCTCGGAGGAGAGTGACCACAGGAGGGTGGGGCCCTTTACTAGCAGGTTAGGTAGTGAGTGTCTGTGCAGCATTGCCTCCCACAGGTGGCTCTGGTTTATGCAGGGGGGCAGAAAAATGGTGCCCGTCAGCATCTTCATTACCAGAGAAGTCCCCTAACATGCTCCAAAATCGGAATAAACAGATCTTGCTCCCATTTGCACCAGGCATTGTGCAAACTGTCACTTCTTTGTTGCCTCCTGATGGGCTGCACCGTCTACTGCCCATTTCTTGACAAGTGAGCCTTGTGTTCCTGCTTCCCTAGTATTTGATGACTGAGGGGAAACGACCCCAAAACCAGCATTATGAGACCCTGCTCACTCTGGTCTTCTCCAGTCCTAGTACTGGACCCGCTGTGCCTCTCAGAAGGGATATCTGGCAGAGTCTGCACTTGTGACTATCCCCAAAGATACACTATGTCTTAAACATTTTTGTTAGATAACCCTTACTATAAACCTGTATACCCACATATATGAAAATTGAGTATCTTCAAACTTGTTCAGGATGACCTTTGGCAAAGGCAGAGGGTAGGGAAAACGGGCAAGTAAAAGTTAACAGTTGGAAAACTTCCACTCTGGACAGCTTTCTTCAAAGTGAAGTTACTCCACAAAAGGCAATTTCTTTTCTGCAGGACTTTTCGGAGCATTTAGAAGGCTAACATATTTGTGAGATGCCATGAGCACTGCACCCTAAGAAGCTCCGTAAATGTACTGTACACAGGGCCTTTATTTGTATCCTATATCCAGGATCCTATAGGGCCAGCCCTGGGCTTGGTTAATTTGGGAGATGTTACCCCACATGAGTGATTCTCGATTGGAGCTGCCTAGGAAGTCTTTAAACGTACTGATGATTGAGTCCCAAACCAGAACAGTTACATTGGAATTTCCGTGGTGAGAAGAGCATTGCTGTTTTTTGTTTTGTTTTATTCTGTTCTGTTTTCAGAAATTCTTCAAATGATTCTAATGCATAGCAGTGTTGAGAGCCCACAGTCTAGAGGCACTAGGTCTCTAGTAATTTGAAGACCTATTTAACCCTGGATCTTTAAGAATTTCTGCCTTTCTAATAGGAGCGACCAGGTAGAAAACTGATGTCTTGATCAATATAATTCTCTTAAACTCTACTTAACTTGGTGTCTTTTGAGCTACCATTGCCTCTTTGCCTTCCAGCCCACATCCCCAAAGATTAGTCTATAACGACTTGTCTTGTAATAGTGCTCATTCACTCCTAGATCAAGTGAACTCTGGCTTGTGTTCATTACTTTCCTAAAGTAATGCCGATTAAGTTAGCAAGTAATAACCATCTTGCCCAGGGCAAGCCCAAATTGTTGTAACTCTACGATGTTATAAATCTGAGATTTATACTGCAACATTCTAAGTTTGTCTACATCACTTCCTCCCTTGCTTAGTCTCTTGCCCCTGAATTGAACATTAGTGCAATAGAGTTTTATGAAATTTTTTAGATATTTGGAAATGTTATCATTAATTCAAGTTCTGTCATTTTACTTTTGATTAGACACATTTGGCAGTTTGCACTACCGTAGAGTTCCCTACCTCTGAGCCATTGCTTTTCGCCAAGGGCCCCAACAAGTTGGCTCAGCAGGAAAATACATTTTTAGGAGAAATTTTGGTTCTCAAATGTTGCTAATGGTTATCTTTAATCAAAGTCTGGACCACAAAGGCATAACGCAGGAGGAAAACGGGAATTTTTAATACACATGCTATGCCAAGAGCACATGGGTTGTTCTGGAAGACCAACTCAACACAGGACCTAATTTGAATCTGAATGCCATGAAAGAAAAGAAAAAGGTCATGAATACATCTGTGACTTTCTTCTCCACATAAAACAATGTACATTGTGTATCTCATGCTTTTGAGGTATTTACTATAATATCTGCTTGTGAAACAGCACCAGGCAAGATACCCTCTAAAAACCAAAAATGCTTGTCAATTGCATTTGGGTTCCACTTTGGGATAATGGGAACCCAACAGAAAAAGAAAATTAATAAGCATGCCATCTGAGATCATTGACCGTACACATGAAATCCAAAAATCTAGGTAGATGAAAATTGAGACTTTACTAAATATGTGACCAAAGAGAAGGAGAATGGAGTGAATCATGGTATTAGATTTCCTTCTATAAGAGACTTGGAAGAAATAAATTGAGTTCTTAGGGGATGTAATCCTGTCAGTCATAGAGGTTGGAGTGATCTTGGCTTATAATATGTCCAAGGACTCTAGCGTCAGAACAATAGAGAGAAACAATAAAAAAAAGCAGACAGAACATGACAGGAAAAGGGCAGTACATAACCTGTGCTGAGAATAGAAACCCTGTGTGAGAAAGCTGTGAATGGTAAATGTGAATCACGATCTGGCTGAGAAAACTCTCATTCTCATAAGCTTTGAAAAAGGACTTAAACTCGAAAGGCCAATTAAGAGACAGAGAGCTGAGTTGTCAGTTGAGAGCAAACTAGACTTAAATAAGCCCAAATACACAAAGTTCCTTCTGAAAAGAATCTCTCAGCAGGCTGACCTGGAGAAAGGGACTGTATGAAATGACACGTGAAGGCTAAGTGAAAGTGATAGCAAACATCTTCTCTGGGCCATTCAGGTTGGCTGGGAAACAGAGAGGTGGGTACAGGGAGTGGGAGGAGATATGGGGCATGAGCAGTACATGACTCAGGCCAGCGGACTGAGGAGGAGTGTCTGGAATGTTACACGTGAAAGCAGAGGGCTTGGCTTTCCCATCAATGCCGAATGAGTTGAACAGCATCGGGACTTGTCTATTGTAGTGTTCTGCTATGGGGTGGATTGTGTTTTTCAAATTCGTACGTTGAAGCCTTAGCCTCCACTGTCTTGAATGTGACCTTATTTGAAAATAGCGTGGTTGCCAGAGTAGCTAGTCAAGGTGAGGTCATACTGGAGTAGGATGGACCCCAATCCAATATGACTGGTGTTGTTATTAAAAGGGGGAAGTTGGACAGAGACACACACAGAAGGAGAATGTCATCTGAAGGCTGGAGTTGTCCTAGGACAAGGCTGGCAACTAGCAGAAGCTAGGAGACAGATCTGGAACAAACATCTTCTTAGAGCCTTCAGAGGGAGCATGGCCTTGCCAACATCTTGCTTTTGGACTTCTGGCCCCTAGAATAGTCAGACATTAAATCGCCGTAGTTAGAGCTCTTTACTTTGTGGTTATTTATCATACAAACCCTAGGAAATTATTACAGGCTCTCATGGAGTCTCCTCGTTGAGAGCTTTCTACCTCTCTGAGCAGGTGCAGAAGACAGCAGAGGTCTGAGAGGAGGCCGTGTTGGTCAGGAAGCTTCCGGGCAGTGTGGGGAGAACATGACTGGTTAGAAGGATGCTAGTTTGAGCAAAGACTGAAGAGGCTGTGTATGATGGGCATCAGTCAGTATGTGAAAGGCTCTCCTGGTGAAATGGAAGCAGGTTCTCTGTAGCAAAGCCTGGGTTCTAACGAGGGTTAGAATTTCGGGGAAAACATCCCCATCGTGCACTGAACTGCTTCAGAGATGCTGAATGAGAAGAAGGTGAGAACTTGCGACAGAAGATGTAAAAGATAAAAATCCTCTAGGTGGTTTTTTTAGTTTCTGAGATACTATTTCTTGTTATTTGCTCTAATAAACAGCACTCAATATAACAAAGAGGTTTAACAGTTAGACACTAAAAGGAAGCTAGGTGCAGATAGGGAGTACGAAGAGAATGAAGAAGGCTCGTCCCCTCCGCCAAACTGCAGCCACCTATGTTCTGCACATCTGATACTCTTTGCAGTGTGACTCAAGATTTACTGTTAGATCGATTTTCCCCTCGTCTGGATGACTTTCTCCCTTCACTTCTTGCAGTTAGGATGAAACTGACACCATGGGGTTTGCTAATGATCAGGAAAGCTCTGTGGCTTTTTGCTAGAGAATCTGGGTAGCTGCCAGGATTTCCTACTTGTTGCTACTCTGGAAAGAATCTTGTGATTTTCTTTTGGAATTCTTTGCATCTAAAACATGCTCTTTTATTATTTCATGGATACCTCATTGGCAGATGTCCTAAGGTGCCAGAGGAATAGTGTAAAGAAAAAAAGCTTAAGTGATCACACAATTAAGTCGATATATATATATATATATACACACACACACATATATATACATATACATATATATATTGCAGAAATTACATTTTTATTTTTTTAATTTTATTTTTTATTTTTTAAAATTTACATCCAAATTAGCATATAGTGCAACAAAGATTTCAGGAGTAGGTTTTTATTTTTTATTTTTTTATTTATTTAAAAAATATTTTTTATTACGTTTCTTTATTTTTGAGAGGCAGAGAGAGACAGAGCATGAGTGGGGGAGGGGCAGAGAGAGAGGGAGACACAGAATCCAAAACAGGCTCCAGGCTCTGAGCTGTCGGCACAGAGCGCGACGTGGGGCTCGAACTCAAGAACTGTGAGATCATGACCTGAGCCAAAGTCAGACGCTTAACTGACTGAGCCACCCAGGCACCCCAGGAGTAGGTTTTTAAATGAATAATTGACATTCAACATTGTATTAGTTGCAGTCATATAACAATGATTTGATAGTTATATACATTATGAATTGGTCACCAGAGTAAGTCTAGTTAGCCTCTCTCACCATACAAAGTTGTTAAAATACTACTGATTAAAATTCCCTATGTCTTATTTCATCACATCCCATGTCTTATTTATTTACAAACTGGAAGATTTTACCTTTTAATCCCCTTCACCTGCTTTGCCCATCCTCCTACCCCACGCCCTTTGGCATCCACCTGTTTGTTCTCTGTACTTACAAGTCTGTTGGTGTTTTGTTTGATTTTTTTTTCCACATACAAATAAAATCCTATGATATTTTCTTCCTGTGACTTATTTCACTTAGCACATTACCTTCTAGGTCCACCCATGTTATCACAAATGGCAAGTTTTCTTTCTTTTTTATGGTTGACTATTATTTCCTTATATACACACAGCACATCTCTATCCATTCACTTACTGATGGACACTGAAGTTATTTTCATATCTCGGCTTGTATAGACAATGCTGCAATAAACAGGCGCGCATGTCAAGTTTTTAAAATAGTGGTTTCATTTTCTTTGGGTAAATACCAGTAGTGGAATTACTGGTTGATACAATTTTTGTATTTTTAACTTTCTGAGGAACCTCCCTACTGTTGTCCACAGTGGCTGTACCAGTTTGCACTCCCACCAACACTGCATGAAGGTTCCTTTTTCTTTTTTTAATTTTTTTTTTAATGTTTATTTTTGAGACAGTGAGAGATAGAGTGAGAGCAGGGCAGGGGCAGACAGAGAGGGAGACACAGAATCCGAAGCAGGCTCCAGGCTCCGAGCTGTCAGCACAGAGCCCGACGCAGGGCTCGAACTCATCGACCGTGAGATCATGACCTGAGCCGAAGTCGGGCCCTCAACCGACTGAGCCACCCAGGCGCCCCGAAGTTTCCTTTTTCTATACATCCTTGCCAACACTTAATAATTCTTGTCTTTTTTATATTGGCCATTTTTATTTTGATTTGTATTTCTTGATGATTAGTGATACTGAGCATTTTTTCATGTGTCTGTTGGCCATGCAGATTTGTTCTTCAGAAAAACATGTACTCCGGCCCTCTGCCCATTTTTAAACTGGATTACTTTTTTCTTGTATGTTTTTTGGTGTTGAGTTGTGTAAGTTCTTGATAGTTTTTGGATATCAACCCTTTATCTGATAGGTCGTTTGTGAATATCTTGTCCCATTCCATGGGTTGCCTTTTCATTTTGCTGATAGTTCAATTTGCTGTGCAAAAGATTTTTATTTTAGTGTATTTCCAATAATTTTACCTTGTGTTTCCTTTGTGAGGAGACCAATCTAGAAAAATGGTGCTAAGGCTCACATCAAAGAGGTAACTGCCTAATTATGTTTTCTTCTAGTAATTTTATGTTTTTGAAGCTCATCTTTAGACCTTGAATAAATGTTGAGTTTATCTTTGTGTATAAATTGAAGAGAGAGTTCCACTTTCATTCTTCGGCACGTAGCTGTCCATTTTTCCCAACACTTTGACACAGATTGGCTGAACACATAAATGTCGGTTTATTTCTGGACTCTCCTATTCCAGAGATCTCGGTGTCTGTTTTGTGCCAGTACCATACTGTTTTGATTATAACACCTTCGTAGCGTATACCGAAATATGGGATTGTGATACTTTGAGCTTTGTTCTTCTCAAAATTGCTTTCGCTAATTGGGGTCTTCAGTGATTCCATACAAATTTTAGCATATTTTTTCTAGTTTTGTGAAAAGTAATTGGCGTTTTGATACAGATTGTGCTGAATCTGTAAATTGCTTTGGGTAGTATAATCATTTTAACAATACTAATTATTCCAATCCAAGAACATGGAATATCTTGCCCTTTATTTGCATCATCTTCAGTTTCTTTCAGCAATGTTTTACGGTTTTCAGAATACACATCTTTCACCTCCTTGGTTAAGTTTATCCCCAGGTACTTGATTCTTGTTGGTGCAGATGTAAATTGTTTTTTTAGCTTCCTACTTTGTTATTACTGTAGATAAATGCAACAAATTTCTGTATATTAATTTTATATTTTGTAACTTGACTTAAGCCATTACTTGTAATAGTGTTTTATTGGAGTCTTTAGGGTTTTCTATAAACAGTATCATGTCGTCTGCAAATAGAGATAGTTTTACTTCTTGACCAATGTGGATGCCTTGTATTTCTTTTTTCTTACCTGATGCAGCTAGGACTTCAAACACTATGTTGAATAAAGTGGTGTGAGTGGACATCCTTATCTTGTTCCTGAGCTTAGAGGAAAAGCTCTAAGTTTCTCACTACTCAGCATGATGTTAGCTTGGGTTTGTTGTATATGGTCTTTACTGTGTTAAAGTATGTTCCCTCTAAACCCACTTTGCTGAAACATTTTATCATGAATGAATGTTGAATTTTGTCAGATGAATTTTCTGCACCTATTGAGATGATCATATGATTTTTTTTCCTTTCTCTTATTGAGGTGATGTATCACATTGAATGATTTGCAACTATTGAATCATCCTTGCATCACAGGAATAAACTGCACTTGATGCATATGAAGGATCCTTTTAATGTATTGTTGAATGTGGATTGCTAATATTTCATTGAGGATTTTTGCATCTGTGTTCTCAGGGATGGGATATTGGCCTGTAGTGTCCTTTTTTTTTTTTGGTAGTATCTTTGTCTGGTTTTAGTATCGATGTAATTCTGGTCTTATAAAATATATTTGAAAGGTTTCTTTTCTTTGGAATAGTTGGAGAAGAGTAAGTGTTAACTGTTTCTTAAATGTTGAGCATGGGGGTGCAGATAGATTTTTGAGTTAGTGTTTTCATTTCCTTCATACAGATAGCCCAAAGTGGAATGGCTGGATCATATGATGGTTCCATTTGTAATTTTTTGATGACCTTCCGTGCTGTTTTCATAGTTGCTACACCAGTTGACATTCCCACCAAGGAAATGTAATGTGCATGAGCCTTCCCTTTCCTCCACAGCCTCTCAAACCCTTGTTGTATCTTGTCTTTTTGATCCTAGTCATTCTTGTTTTTGTTTTTTTAAATAGTGTGAGGTGATAGTTCATATGGTTTTGATTGTCATTTACCTGATGATTAATGATTCTGAGCATCATTTTGTGTGTTTGTTGGCCTTCTGTATCTCTGTAGAAAAATGTCTACTCAGAACCTTTCCCCATTTTTGAATTTTTTTTTTTTTGCTACTGAATTATAAGTTCTTTTTACATTGTGGATATTAGCACCCTGTAAGATAGAAGATTTGCAAATACTTTCTCCTACTTGGTAGGTTGCTTTTTCATTTTTTAGGTTTCTTTTTGCTGTGCCGAAGCCTTTTAGTTTAAAAAAGCTTTCATTTTTTTGCTTTTGCTACTTTTATTTTAGGTGTTAGGTCCAAAAAAGTCACTGCCAAGAAGCCTACCAGCTATATTTTCTTCTCTGAGTTTTATGGTTTCAGGTGTTAAAGTTCAGGTCTTTACTTCATTTTGAGTTAATTTTTATGCATGGTATAGATAGTGATTTCATTTCATTCTTTTGTATTGTATCTCTCCAGTTTTCCCAGTACCCATTTATTGAAGAGACCGCCTTTTCCTCTTGTATATTTTGGGGAAATTTCTGTTTTAACTACCTTGGTGACTGACGTTGCTAAAATTCACAATTACTATTACTTAATAAATGAATGATATTCTGAGAACTTAACAAAAGCTGTTGAAGATAATAGTGGTCTGGTATTATTACATTGCTATTCCCATTTGGAAAGAAAATATTTAGGAAAACCGATATGAATTATAAAAGAACTAGGACAGAGATAGTTAAATATGTGGCCATCAGGCTTTACAGAAGGGTAGGTTTTTAAATGTTTATTTTTGAGACAGAGAGAGAGCATGTGCATGTGTGGGTGGGGCAGAGAGAGACGGAGACAGAGGATCTGAAGCAGACTCTATGCCGACAGTAAAGAGCCTGATGTGGGGCTCCAACTCACAAACCATGATATCATCCCCTGAGCCAAAGTGGGATGCTTAAATGACTGAGCCACCCAGGTATCCCTAGGGTAGTTTTAATTACTGCTTTGGTCAGCTAGGGCTGCCCTAACCAAAATTTATAGCAGGTGGCTTATAAAGGGGAAACCCATTTTCTCAAATTTCTGAAGGCTACAAGTCCAAAATCAAGGTGCCAGCATTGTTAGTTTCTGGTGACAACTTTCTTCCTGCTCTGTAGATGGCAAACTTCTTGTGTCTTTGCGTGTCAGGGCCTCATGCTCATGACATAATCTAAACCTAATTATCTCCAGTATCTGATGCCACCTCCCAATACTGTCACATTGGGGATTAAGGCTTTAACATATAATTTTTTTTTATGAGGACACAATTCAATCCCTAGCAATTATCAAGAATTTTGCATTCTTCTATAAGCCTAGAATTAAGTGTGGGAGGCGGAATCATGTTTCTCTGGAAGATACGACTGAGATAGGAATCGTGATATGGGGAAATTGTCAGGGTGCTCTTCGTGTGATCCCATGGGTCCTTAAAAATGAGAGGGAGGCAGAAAAAAGAGTCACTACTCTACAGAAATAATAATTACCTCAACATTTATAATCATGTTTTCACTTCTCATGTATTACATTTAAGAGATCAGGTGCCCCTTAATATTTTCTTGGATTTGTCTCTATTATCGTAATAACTTACGCACACATATCCTTTACTGTTCTTTCCTATAGCATCATAAATCTTCTGTTCATGGATTTTTTTTTTGACATCAGTACTTGCCCTCTCAGGTAGCACTGTATCTTGTCGTTGGACCTGTAGAGTTTAGGTCAACTACAAAATTTAGAGGGACCAGTAATCACTTCAAATCAGTACTGGAGTCCAGTACAGGAACCAATACTAAGTCATGAATGGCTCCACCTGGTACCTTGAGACACTCCCTCTTGGAACCCAGACATCATGACATGGGGAAGCCAAACAAGCATGAGGAGGCCATTTCTTCCCGCCTTAGTCCCAACTAAGGTCCAGCCACTACCTAGCATCAACTACCAGACATGTGAGTGAGCGTGCCGTGAGATTATTTCCGTCCCCAGCCTTTGATGCGGTCCGACTGAAACCAAGTGGAGCTGAAATGAGCTGCCCTTGCTTTAAGCAACTCATTATGTTTTGGTGTGGTTTGTTAAACACACACAGCAAGAGAAAACTGCAGTAACTTCCACATTTCTACCAAACCAGATACATTTTGCTTTATCCTCAGTATGGACTGACATCTAGCTTTGACCTAGCTTCATAGCCTGATGCCTCATCACTCATGCACTGCTTCCCACAGTATGAGTGATGGTTCCTTACATCCATCTCAGTATAGAGCCTTGTAGTATTATTTTGTTCCTCCTATGCTCATGTAAATCCTACCAATTCTTCAGGGTCCGTAATTCAGACCACACAATGACTATGTGTATTGATTTTGCCATATCCAAGAGCACTGGAAAATCAGTAGCCTAATTTTCTTTGGGGGAATCACCTCTTCCTAGCACCCTATCCAAAGGCTTTCAGTATGGTGAACTTGAGTTTCTGGTCTAAGGCGTGGAAGGGGCCCAGACTTACCCAGTTGGCATATTCCCTCTTCCTAGCCTTGTGATTATTTCAATATTGAGCACATGCCCTGAGCTGGTCAAGTGAGATGGAATCCTGGAATCTTCCCAACATGATCTTTTAGTTGTTCCTGCTGAATCATAAGGCTGTCAGCCCAGCACTGCAGTGGCCAACACAGAGGGAAAGCCTACCTGAGAATGAAGCCAACCTAGAAGAAATTAGAGCCCAGTGTCTGCTTTCTCACGCCATCACTGGAGCCCCGGGGTTCAGCCATATCGCAAGATGGATCCTCACTCCACCTTACAACCTCTTAGTTTCGTAAGTCAAGCAGTTCCCTTTCTGGCTCAAAGGCAGACTGAGTTAGATTTCTATCGCTGGTTAAGTATAGAGCCTATCTTTATCCTCAATACGGTGTTTCCTGAATGCCTATTTCAGAGCGATTCTGTATTCGGGGTCGAGACATGAACATTAGCAAGATCAGGTCCACGAGGCTTACGCACTTCCACTCCTCCTTCCATCCCTTTAGTGGAGTTCCTTGTGATGGCGTGTGAGTACAGTACTTCTCACACACGTTGCACAGTATGATTACTGCATGCGTGCCATTTTAAGCTTTGCAAAGACAGCAGTCATTCACTTTACATGATGATTTAAAAACGCATGTTAGAGAGGGTGGGCATATAATACGTATGCAGGACTTAGTATTTTTTTCTTTCTTTCACATTGCGCCTGGCATGGGTCTTGCCCATAGGTGTTCAGCGATGTGTATATCATCCAGTGTCTCTAAGTAATACTGCGTAACATTCAGCGAACAATTATTATATGCCAGATTCAAGTACCGCCTCGGGCCACTGTCCCGGTAAAATGAGGAGACAGGTGCTTTTCTTCCTTGTGTACACGTAGGGGAAAACTCATCCCATTAAGACTTGGAGAGTTAAAACTTTTGGCCATAGTCTTACAGCTAGTACCTGGCAGAGTGAGCACTCCAACTCCTGTCTCTTTCACAGCAAACACCTCTAAGCCACTACACTTGTATAAAGTGCATGGGATTTTCTGCTTGAAAAAATGTTCAAAATACCTGTTTGGAATCCAGATCAATTGGCCGGGTTAAAAAGCCTTGAAAGCATGAGACATGTCCTCTTATTCATGCAGTGGTGCTGCCCAGGCTAGAGAAGAAACTTAGCAACATTCTGGGAGGCAGATAGGGCAAGCAGAAACTTGGAAGTCACTGCCGTAAGCTAGATAGCAGGAACAAATTGCCTGAGCTTTGTTCTTCCCACATCAGCCACAGATGTGAAGCAAATGACAAGAGTAAAAATTGCCAAAGCCTTTTCTAAAAAGTGTTGCAAATTCCATGGCTGGCAGCCAGGAAAGTGTAGCGTCCCCGGTTGTCACAAGTGCATAGCAGAACAAAGACTCTCAGGCTGCAGGGAAAGATGATAGGGTGGGAAATGAAGAGCTTATGAGGAAGCAAAATAGAAAAATCTAACCAAGGATAAATGGAGATAATAGGTCCTTGAAGGTTTCTGAAGACTTGTACAGAGTTGGAATGTGTACGTGCGGTGAAATAAGCTATTTGTAGAGCTTGTGGCAAGTTTCTCTCCCTCCCCTTCAAGGAATACAACAGGCTCACGATCAAACTTCTGGTTGTTTTTTGGGAGAAGGAAGTGCATTCATAGGCAAATTGAAAAGATGGCCATAGAATCTCTTTCTGCCTTAGAGTATAATGAAAAAAGTGAACATTCATTATAAAAGCAGTCATGAAAAAGGCAGATGTTTTTCGTCTTAATTTCCTGGTGGGTGTTATGCAGACCCCCTTAGCCTAGAACTGCTCCTCTGTGGCATGGTCCCTCCCCAGTCGTCCCTTGTGGCCCGAGTGGGCACTGGAGATGCGGGGAAGACAGGAGGCTCATCAGCCCACTGTGCACTGTGGGAACAGCGGGGAGGTGATAGTTTCTGAACCTTGGTGACATCTGCATTTTGGATCCTTAGTTCTGACATCTGAATACAAGTCATGAAAACAGCTTTCCCACTCAGTTTTTTGCCGAATGAAATGGGTAACAAATGTCCAGCCTCTGCCATTCTGATTCACGTGTGCACTTTCCCCCTAATCTGAGAGCCCCGTGAAGGCAGAGACCGGGTCTTTCTAGTTCCCTCCTGTGCCCCCAGGGCCTGGCACAAGACTGTGCTAAGTAAGTACATGTTGGATTGAATTAATGCCTGTGTTGTGTATTCAGGAAGATGCGGAATCAGTTTTCTGTTTATTCTAAAGCAGCTTGTGTCAAGCAAATGCTTTTCCAAGAATACTAAATTTGTCCTTAAGTGACCTGAAAGAGCCCGGTGATAACGTTAAAATGACTAATCACATTTAATGACAGAAACGGGGGGGTGGGGGTGGTATGGCAGAGAACTCCCTCCCACCAACAGTAGTCCTAATGAATATATCTAGAGACCACTGTGTTAATCAAAAAGCACCTTCAGTGACCATCTTGTGAGGTCTTTGAAGGATGCCAGGCGGTAGGAACAAATCCTGTGAACATTGTTCTTTGCATCTGTCCCGCGAAGAAAAGAAAATGACATACTGAAATTTGCTAGGCTTTGCTCAAAACCGTTGCTGTTTTGGTAAATGCCAGTCTAGTTTCAGCTTCCAGACACCTCTTCCAAAGATCCTTCCTCGGCATCAGTGATAAATACAATAGAGAGGCAGATGAGATTTACTGAGGGCTACGGTAGCACATTTGAGAGCTGGGTGGTGGGGAAGGGGAATACCAGAGAAGTAGCAATGTCCAAGTAGAGCCTGGCAGATAGGTCAGTTAACTTGTCCATGTGATTCTGTTAGAAGTCAGGTGAAGAGGGGCACCTATGTGGCTCAGTTGGTTACGCATCTGATTCTTGATCTCGACTCAGGTCATGATCTTGAGGTTCCTGAGTTCAAGCCCCATGCTGGGCTCTGTGCTGATAGCATGGAACCTGACTGGGATTCTCTTTCTGCCCCTCCCCCACTTGATCTTTCTCAAAAATAAACATTAAAAAAAAATTCCAGGAATGAAACTATAGTTCTTCACCAATGATGGAGCACTAAAACTTTTTGGGAGTAAGTTACTCCACAAAACTCATACTCTTTCTGCTGTACCAGCATTTTTCAATGTTTTTGTTTGTTTTATTTGGGTCTATTCCTTTCACCAGATTAAATACTTATGAGCCTATTAAGGATTATGGTAATCATACTTTCTTCTTTTGCATAATTGTTAAAAACATTCTAAGCTATTTTACTACGTGAATATATTAATGATCATAATATAGTGTTAATCTCATAATCTTTAACTATATTTAAAAGGTATAATAACTGTTGATTTAACAAATACTGCACACTAATTTACTACCAAAAACTAGAAGAAAAATCACAATTTTGTCATAAATTTCTAAGTATTAGACCAGTTTTTATTTAGAGATTGCAATCATAATAAAATACAGATTTTGTTTAATTATGGATTATGACAAACAGTGGACCAAAACCATCTTCATTTAATATTCCAACATTTTCCCTTTTCCACTTAAAAATCAATTAATGTTGATAATTTTCAAGTTTTATTTATAAAGTACAGAAGAAGCTGGAAGGTATTAGGCTGCTATTTGTAATCATTTACCCATAAGTATGATATTCCAGATGCTGGGAGTCTGAATTCCCAATAAATAAAAAGCTAAATCAGTTATAATTGTCACAGTGCTTTCTCTTTTTAATGTTTTCTTTATTATCAGAAACTTGTTGCTGGCCTATATTATGCATCTGACCCACAGAGTTGATGGGGAGTCTCTTAAGGAACATGTCGTCGTCAGCTTTGGTTGCCGTGACAAAATACCACAGACCAGATGGCTTAAACACACAGGGATTTATTTGTCAGGGTTCTAGAGGCTGGAAGTCCAAGACCAAGGTGCCCGCAGACTGTCCCAGGTAAGGACCTCCATCCTGTGTCTTCACATGGTAGAGAGAAAAAGCTCTGTTCTCTTTTTCTTCTTTGTAAAGACATTAATGCCATCATGGGGGGAGGGTCCCTATCTAAACCTAAATACTGCCCTAAGGTTCTGTCTCCACATATCCTCACACTGGGGGTTAGGGCTTCAACCTACGGATTTGGGAGGAATACAAATCCTTGGTCCATAAGAACAGTGTTCTAGAAGTGCTTTGGCCTACATAAGAGGGCCCCCACCTCACTCTTGGGGACTTGTTCTGGCTTTCCTCCTCTGGGGGTGAGGGATCTGCAGGGCCCAGAGGACAGGCATCCTCAGAGTCCACACCATCCCTCCCAGGTGCTACTGAGGCTCAGGACCCAGAACTGCCTGTCCAAACAGCCTGTTCATGGGATGGCACAGCCCTTTCCTTAGGGACCCTGCTCCTGACTGCAGGCTATACTGCCAGAGTAGAATCTCTGCTCAAGAGATGGCCATTGTGATTGCGGGGGAAGAACTGGCTGGAACTTGAAGTACTAGCTGGGAAGCCCTAGGCATGAATACAAGACAGAACCGAGGACAGAGAGAAGGGAGGATTGTGGAAAGCCGGCTCCAGGCCCCCATGTTTCAGAGCAAACTCTGAAAAGGACAAGAATTCTACATGCAAGCCCCACCTTCCAGGTGATTAAGGAGATGGGAGTGTCAAGATGGGAGGGTAGACATTTTATTTCAGATGGCTGGGGTGGCAGGTGTGTTTTTCGATATCAGTAATTTGGATGCATCTTGTCTAACCATAAAGGGACTACTGGCCAAAACCATCTTGGTGGCTGGCACTGTTGAGCTGAGTAATAGGCCACCCGAGTCCAGAGTTTGCTCTTTGCTAATGGCCATACAGATTTAACTTGAGCATTGACGATTGCTTCCTGTGGAGAGGAAAATACATATAGGATAATAATTTGATTAATTTAAAAAAGCCTTCTTTCATTCCTACTGTCCCTTTGTTCCCCTCATAGGCTGCCCCTCCATTGTCCTTGTCATTGGAACATCATTTGGCACTCCTGGGAAGTGAGTAGTGTTGTTCTCTATGTCTATTTTTAAAAACTTTTTCACTTAATGTTGTTTTCAGGCTCTATTAATATTGCTCTAGGGATCAAGTTTATTGCTTCTAACTCCTGACCATTGTCCATGGAACACATATATCTTCTTTTTCTTACCTCTTCCCCTCATTGTGGGCACCTGGATGGCTGCCCAATCTCTATGATGACAAAGAAAATACGACCATAATGAACACGTTCTTTGTGATGCTTACCAGGCTGAGAATTTCTCTGAGGTATTTCCCCAGGAGTGGTATTGTTGACAGAGCTTAAGCTAATTTATTTCATCAAATATAGGCGGATTGCTTTCTAGAACTGCTGTACTGATTTTATTTTTAAAACATTTACTATTTTTGAGAGGGAGACCACACATACGTAAGAGTAGGGGAGGGGCCAAGAGAAAAGGACTGAGACAACCTGAGCCCAAGTCAGACACTTAACCGACGGAGCCACCCAGGCACCCCTGCTTTACTGATTATAACTTCGAGGAGCTGTTTACCTGAGTCCTTATCTCACCAACACTTGCTAATACCCAGTTTTCAAAACCTGGCCATTCTCATGAAATCAAGTGGTCTCTATACTGCGTTTTACTCCCACTGGGGATATGAACAAAGAATCCCAGTTTCCTTTTCGAACCTTATGTTGTGGGGCTAATGTCTTTTCTTACATAGTCTCGTTCTCCGTGGAGACTGTAAAGCCTTTGGTTCACTAATGTTTTTTGGTTTATACGGCTGCTCCGCGCCCGGTATAAACAAGGTAACGGTGCGGTCTAATAATGGGAAGTGCGGACCAGGGTGGTGCTGGTGATGTGTGTATAATTCACAAAAAGGGCACTGAGCTCTCAATATTCACCGTTTCTTCTTTTCCCCTTTTGACTTGATCCCTTTGCTTTTTGTATTTTCCTTAACACCAATTTAAAGAAATATCCATCTTACTGGATGTACAAATTCACCCTACTAATTTTTTCATTTTTACCTGATTTTTTAAGGACTTACTGAGCTTTGCCACAAGCTACTGCATAAGAGGAAGCAGAGTAAAGGTAAGTAGTGACACAATTCTGACACAATTGGCTTTAAAGGGAACACAGTTCTGTAGCATTAAGGGAAACAATGTGCCTAGAACCTAGTCATTTACTTCTTACAGACAGGTAAGTGCTCAGATAGAAAAGCCTGATCAGTGGGTGCCTGGGTGGCTCAGTGGGTTAAGCCCTGATTTTGGCTTAGGTCATGATCTCAGGGTTCGTGGGTTTGAACCCCGTGTTGGGCTCTGCGCTGACAGTGCGGACCCTGCTTGGGACTCTCCCTGTCTCGAAATAAATAAATAAACTTAAAAAGAAATAAAAGCATAATCAGCATGATGGCTCCCCAGTAAGAACTTAAAATTTTCATTAGCATCTTTCCACGCCATTTGAGGGGAGAAGGCCCCAGCATGTTCTCCAGGAAAAGGTTTGATGTTGAGTCAGAGAACTTGATGATACGGCCAAATGGTACACATATGTTTATTTATGGTCAACTCTGTTTTTTCTGGTTTTATGCACATGCCATGGGCTTTTAACTGGGTTAATAAATATGCCTGGCTTTCTTGTGTGCTCTCTGCCTTTTATGCTACTGTTTAGACAGTTGACTTTCCAGCTGTTTGTCTCCAAGAAGCAGGGCAGAGGCCTGAGGGTGGGTCAAGAAAAGAGAGTTCACGATTCTGGTAGGTCAGTGACCAATATGTCGGCAGGTATGATTTTTTTTTTTTGAAACCTACGAGGACTGTGCCCTGCAAGAACCCCAGCTGCAGATAATCAGGAGTTTGTAGAAGAATTCTTTTAAAAATGTGAAACTGTACTGGTAGAATGAAATTTGATCTCTGGATGTTGATAGAACTACTTGACCTTGAGAAATAGGTTCATTATATTGAAAGTATTGTCTCCATCTCTTGCTACTTAAAACTCTATCTTGTTACGATTGATGCCAACATCCGTTTCACTGTGGCCTCTCTTTTGGGCATTCCAGAACTCCAGGGAGGAGAGCTTCATTGTAGGACAGAGGGGGACTGTTGTTCCTCATAAATGCACACCAAAGAGCCATGTGAAGGATGCTCAAAGGGATCTGCATGCCAGGATTTGGAATCTCACCTGTGCTGAGGGAGTCTGTCACACGGACTCATGTGGTAGGTCACCTGCTACTTTCCTATTGCTCAATGATAGTTTTCCACTAATCGATAGCCCCTTTTGGCCATTATGGTAACATGGAAGGAGATGGCAAAATCTAGCAAGAGAAAAACTATTCCTTCAGGCAGGTAAGAAACATCATCAATTATGGATCATATCTTACTGAGTTAAGTACATTGTTTTGATAGTCTCAGGAAACATCATTTCAATTAATATGGCTTTATGATTAGTGTGAAGAAGTTACTTTTTAAATGAAAATCTTCATGGCCTGCTAATTTTCGACAGTAACACCCACTTATTTCTTACCCGTCCTGGTTGTTCTTGTAATTTATCATTGTGCCTATCACACAATGGGAGAAAATAGGTCTCATCCTTCAGCAAATACCTATTTAAAGTTCTCATTAATAAGCACTTCTAGGAAGCAAAAAATAGCCCGAAGAAGCAAAAAGTATCGTCTGTATAGAATCTTAAGTCCATTTTTAGATCGTCAGTGAATTTATTTTCATACTGACTATAAAAGAAAAGAAGATGTTTCTGTTGGTAAATGAGAATTGCTTGGGTGTCTGAATGAAGGAGACAGGGCTTGGCTTATGTTGCCTGAGGGGACACGAACTCAGGGTAATGGGCAGGCTTCCTCCTGTGCTCTGCCCTGCCTCCATCTTGCTATGCTTCGGGGAATGTAGCAATTCCATTCTTCCTTTAATATGAATGTGTTGATCAGGCATTTCCTTGAGGGGAGGACAAGACAGGAAGCCTAGAGTGAACCGTAGAGCATAACTGACACGATCTCCTGCGCCCACTTGTTTCTTCTGCTTCTTGCCCAAGGTTTGCATGGTGGTGGCCGAAATGGACTCAAGTCCTGGATTCTGGTGTGGATTCCCATCTAATCTGTTCGATCTTCTACAAAATGAGAAGCATCATCACCTCCCAGTGTGAGTCAATCCAGCCCAACGTGATGGAAGGTAATACTACTATTAGTTAAGTCCACAAAAATATCCCTCTTACTACATTTTCCCTTGGGAATGACTGTATGTTCAGCCCAATACTATGGAACATTCCTCATCATTGAGGCTGTGTGACATGCCAGCCCTGCGCCCCCTTAGTGGAGCTCTGATGTATCTGCTTTGGTGTCTGACAGGGTAGAGAACTTGCTGGTTATGGCTACACTGTGGTAGGACACAGTTCCTGGCCCACATGAACCCGGGTGTGCAATTAGCTAGAGACGGATAAGACGACAACACATTCTTTCATTTGAAACAAACTGAAATGGAGAAAAATTCTGATGAAATTCTAGGCACAAAGGAGGAAGCTGGTCTTTTCCCCATCTCGCGGGAATTTCTAAAGTGTATCCAGAATACCAGAATTCAGGGGACCTGAAGGCCAGCTGACTTTGAGCTGGGGTTGTGAACATACGGGGTGCTTCCAGAAAGGCGGTAGTATCTTCTTAATAGAAAGGTTTGTTTACTTTTCTAAGCATTTCATTATGTGGATTTGGGAAAATCATTCTTATGACTATTTGATATAACTAGAAGTGGTTAGCAGGAATTAGGTTTCCTAAAATACTGATTTTCCTGCAGTTAATGAAACATTTATATGCTAACACCTGCATCAAATTAAAGTCTGGCATGTCTTTGTCTATCCAGTGTGGTCCCAGACCACCACCTGGGAGCTTGTTAGAAATGCTGATTCACAGGCCCTCCCCAAACCTACTGGTCAGAATCCATCTATTTTTTAAAGGTTTATTTTATTTCTGAGGGGGGGGGGGGTAGAAGACCTCTTCTGACAGCAGGAAGCCCAATGTGGGGCTTGAACTCAGGAAGGGCAAGATTATGACCTGAGCCGAAGTTGGATACTCAACCAACTGAGCCACCCAGGCATCCTAGAATCCAAATTTTAACAAGATGTCTGATGGTGATCTGTCCACTGAAGTTCAAGAACACTGCCCCAGTAGACCTCACCCTCAGTTTGAAAAAGAGATGGAGAAGGCAAGAATTACTTTGGTGCTCTTGTCACAGAGGAATAATGAGAATCAGCAAAGCAGCTTAATTAGCGACTTGCTCATCTGGGTAGACCAGCACTAGCCAAAAGAAATAATGAGAGCTACATGTGTAGTGGAAAATTTACACTCAGCACATTAAATCGGGAAGAGGAAAGGATAAAATTAATAATACATCCAAAATATTACCATCTCAGAAGGTAATCAACATGAAAAAAAAATTGAGGTATTCTACATGGTTTTTCATGATAAACCTTATATGCGTATTACAGTCACAGCAGTTTGTACCAGCCTGATGTCAAGTGCTCAGCAGCCCTATTTGGCCAGTGGCTACCATATTGACAGTGAGGATGTGTCATATCCATCGTACTGCAGAGGGTACTGAATTGCCTAGTAGAGGGGACAGAATCAGGCTTCCCAGCCTGCATGCTGGAGATGAACACATGGATAAAATGACAACTAGACATAAAGTATCAGAAGCATAGAATGTTCTGTCAATTGATAGTTATCATTATTCAAAGGAAGGTAATGGGAAATTATAGGATATATGTATACACACACATTATATCTATATATCTACACTTTTCCTGAACAATTGGAGAGTAATTCATAGACCCAAGCAGCTGTGTCCCTGAATATATTAGTAGGTATTTCCTGAAAACATTTTCTCATGTAATTTTCACTTCAGGATTCAGTCACATTCAGTTATTATGCTCCTATGGCTTTCTGAAATCTAGAAAATTTTCTCAGACTTTTCTTTGGAAAAGAGTGAGTGAAAGGAGCTTGACATTTTTTAGAGAGAGAACAGTTACATTTTGAAATATACCCCCTAACTTGGTGTTTCCTCATGATTACCTTTGGGTTATCTATTTGGGAAGGTAAGCCAAATAGTTGGTAATGAAGGTACCAGTAAATAGTGGGAATCCAGTACCACCACAAGGACTGACGGGATCTTCCTGTCCTTGGATCTCTTACAGGTGTTTCCATTGCCTGGACTTAAGAAGAGGAAAAGCGAGGCAATGCAAGTAAGTTAGTCCTGAGCAGCCAGCCTCCTGGACCAGAGAGAACAGAATAGCACATAGACTGGATGTTGGTGGGATGCGGGAAAACAGGAAATCACTACCACACCAAGGAAAGAAAGCAGGGTGAGCTCTCCAAGCACAGGGAGCAGAATTTGCCAAAGCACTGAGGTATCAAAGGACAAAAAGTATTGAGGAGCATTGTGGACTGTATGTAGTCAGTGAGGGGAAGAAGCCAGGTGGCTGAGCCCATTTTGTTAAGCATTAGATATCAAACTAAGGCCTTGGAAATTGATGCCATGGACAGAAATTTTTGAGGGGAGTTACACGATCCGATTCATGTTTGAGAAAATAGCTATTAGTGGCAAGGGAGCAGAAATGCAAAAGCAGTGAAAGGGTAAATTTAGTGCAACAGTTGAGGGCAGAGGTAAAGAAAAGAGAGACAGTAGAGACAAGGAGACAGGAGGCATTTGGGACATTTAAAACTTAGAGGGAAGGGTCTAAGATGCTTGAGGTTTAATTAATAATTAGTATCGATAATGGCAGCTGACAAGACAGTGGGTCCCTACTCTCTGACACTAGATGAGAGACCTCATCAATCTCCAGAAGCAGGTGTTATTATCACAGTGGTAATTATAAGAAATGAAAACGTTTCGGTGGATGATAATACCATGAATCCACGTAGAATGTCTGAAGTTGCCAGTGTGGCACAGAATGGATCTTGACCAGTCCGCCATTAGAAAATGGGATAGGGAGGCTTTGGAGACAGATGAGGACTGGTGCTGGGCACTTGGGACACATCACATTGTTGACGAAACAGCTGCAATCATAGTATATATGACACTGACTAGGATAAATACTGAATAGGAACAAATACTACCGTGTGTTAAGCAATGTTAAAGAAAATGTCAGAGATGTTAAATGGAAAGAAGAATACCGTATTGTAGCCAAATTTGGTGTTGGTATAATTGGCCTATCCGAATTTACTCTCATGATAATTCTGACTTTGCAGCTGGCCCAGATTTGTAAAGGACACACAGTTTATTACCTTGAAAATAGGATTTCTGGTTCAACATGGCTACAAGATCCTGAACTCACCTCCTCCCAAGGACATGAACCTACAACCACCTAAGGAATAGTTTGTTCTAAAAAAGACCTAAATACTAGCTAAGTAGCTCCTACACATGAGGCAAAGAAGAAAAAACCCACATGGAAGTAAGTAGGAGACCCTGAGACTACCTGGCTGTGGGAGCCACTATCGGAAGGAAATTCAGTGTTCACAGCTTTTTCCTGAGGAGCTCAGGGTTTTAAATTCCCCATCAAGCACCCCAACTCTTGAGACTAGCACCCAACTTTAAAAACCAATGGGGTTTGGGTACCTGGGTGGCTCAGTTGGTTAAGCGTCCGTCTTCGGCTCAGGTCACCAATGCCCGGTTCCTGACATGGAGCCTTGTGTTGGGTTCTGTGCTCAGAGCCTGGAGCCTGCTTCAGATTCTCCCTCTCTCTGCTCCTCCCATGTTTGCACTCTTATCGATCTCAATTTCTCTAAAAAATAAAGATTAAAAAAAAAACTGATGAAACTTACATCTGCTAAGTCCCTAAGGCTACAGAAGTAGTTCTTCAAGGGCTCCTGGGCCAGCATTCACCTGCCCCAGGACCTATGAGGAAAGAGGCTCATGTGCTTATTTTAAAGCACCATTTTCATGCTCTATGGCTGCTTTGATTCTGTAGCACCAGGATCTATGCCCAGGATAACTTTTACATGCATCTGGTACCCCATTTTTTATGTCTGGTGCCTTAATTTTTTGTGGCTCCCAGCCAGGAGGTACCCAGCTCTGCTGGACGGGGGTTTCCTAAGTCCCACAGGACTAACATAATCAAAGGAAGTTCTTGGCAGGCTATAACCCGTAGGGTACTGCATCAACAGACTGAAACACACCCTTTTCATGTGAAAGAGTCCGATTTATCATGCAACTTTGGCCTGAGGGTCAGGATTCAGGTTTGGCGCACATCTGTGGATCTACACAGGCATTCTCAGGTACCACAGGCCAGTGGATATCAGCTATGCACCGTCCCTTAGCCGGGCTCGGGCTTATGGGTATCTTCCAGAAAACTTCTCGACTTGTCTGGTGCCTCAGTTTTTGCAAATTCCACCCAAGGGACACCTCTAGGTGACTAGCAGGGCTTATGCCCCAGAAGACTGTATATAGTTGCATGATTTGGAAGCTGACACTCAGGCAGCAGCTTTTAATCAGCCCCAGGCCAGGAGCTGAGATCCTCCACCTTCAGGTAATGACAGGCTGTGGCACATCCTCAACTCCTGATAGTGACTAAAAATAAAATGAGCTGTTTGGAAAATCCCAACGGTTTGAGAGACGATAAAGAGCTAGAGAAAGATGAGGTTCATCTCCTACCGGAGGCCACTCCTTCAACACTGGGAGAAGTGGCTGTTAAATAGGAGTCACTGAGCTGAAGAACACCAAACTGAAATGAAAATTATCCTAGAGGGATGCCATGCAGATTAAATGAAGCAGAAGAAAAAGTCAGTGAACTAAAAGACAAGGCAGTGGAATTCACCCAATCAGAACAGCCAAAAAGAAAAGAAAAAACAAACAAAAGTAAAAACAGCTTAAGGAACTGAAGGAACAAGGCAAGCATATCGACACTCAACATTCCCATTACAGGACTCCCAGAATGAGGAGCGAAAAAGAAAGAGGCAGAAGACTTGTCTGAAAACACCCCAACTTCAGGAAGGAAAAGGACATCTGATCCAGGAAGCCCAGAGAGTTTCAAATAAGATGAACCCAAAGATAAGGAGGGAATCTTAAAAGTGCCAAGAGAAAAATCTTGTTAAGATCTGTGAACCCACAAAAGACTCTCAGATCTTTGCAGGCCAGAAATGAGTGGCAGGATATCTTAGAAGTGCTAAATAAAAAATCTTTCAACCAAGAACACTGTATCAGACAAAGGTGTCATCGGAATTGAAGGACAGAGAGAGTCACCAGATGCTAGGAGTTAGGCAGATGCTAAAGGCCTTCATTACCACTAAACAAACCTATAAGACATGTTAAAAGGACTTCTGCAAGCTTGAAAGAAATGGCACTAATTAGTAACAACAAGACATATTAAAGCATAAATCATACTATTAAAGGTAAAGAGATAACAAAGGTGGTGGATCATGTATATCATTTTAAAAATCACTTATCAAGCACGTATCAACATGAGAGGACAAAAGTTGAAAAAATACAGTATGTGGATGGGAGAGAGCAAAATTTTAAGAGTTTAAGAATGCATTTATTTTCAACGTTTTTTTTTTTTTTTTTTTTATTTTATTTTTGGGACAGAGAGAGACAGAGCATGAACGGGGGAGGGGCAGAGAGAGAGGGAGACACAGAATCGGAAACAGGCTCCAGGCTCCGAGCCATCAGCCCAGAGCCTGACGCAGGGCTCGAACTCACGGACCGCGAGATCGTGACCTGGCTGAAGTCGGACGCTTAACCGACTGCGCCACCCAGGTGCCCCTAAGAATGCATTTAAACTTAAGTCATTATAAGCTTAAAATAGATTGCACTTATAATGAGGCTTAATAAAACTTACAATTAAGTATACTGTTGTCCCTTGAACAACATGGGTTGCAAATACACAGATGAATTCATATATGTATTAATCAACTATGTTAATATTGGTAGCATGTCCAGTCAGCAATTGGCTTTGAGTAGTTAAGGTCTGGGGGAGTCAAAAGCATGGGGTGCCTTTAACCTCTGCATTGTTGAAGAATGAATAGCAGATAACCAAAAAAAGGGAAGATAAAGGAATCGATGAATACCACTGCAGAGAAAGTCATGAAATCACAAAGGAAGAGAACATGAGGAAAAGAAACAGAGAAATACCAGAATTGTCAGAAAACCATCAACAAAATGGCGGTCAGTATATATCTATCCTATGTAACTGTAAAAATACTAATTCTTCCGATTAAAAGACAGAGGGTGATTTGATATAAAGAACAAGACCCACCTCCATTCTGACTACATGAGACTCCCTTCGGATGTAAGGACACACACAGACTCAAAGAGAACGGGTAGAACAAGACATTCAATGCAAATGGAAACTAAAAGGAACATGGAGTAGCTCTACTTTCCAGACAAAAAAACCAAACAATTTATCCAGTTCTCTCAATAACTCTATGAGGCAATACTATACCCATTTTACACATAAGGAAACAAAAGCACAAATTTAAGCAACCAGTGAATAAGTGACATTCAAAACTTCATATGTTTCTATAGCTATATGTAAACAAAAATAAAGAAATGAGAAAATATTTTTAAAGTGAGAAAAAAGGACAATGTAATAGAAGACAAAGGACATTCATAATGATAAAGGGGTCAGTCCAACAAGAGAAAATATCTATAGACCCAACATAGAAGCAACTAAATATGTAAAGCAAATATTAACCAAGAAGACAGAAATAGACAATAAAATGTGTGACTTAAATACCCCTCCCTAACCGACGGATAGATCATCCAGATAGAAAATCAATAAATAGTGTTTGCCTTAATTGACAACATATACAGAACTTTTCATCTGAAAGCAATAAAAAACACATTCTTCTCAAATGCACGTATAGCAATTTCCAAGATAGATCTTAGACCACAAAACAAGTCTTAATAAACTTAAAAAAGGTTGAGAACATATCTTGATCTTCCACCATGATATGAAACTAAAAACCAATGATAGGAAAAAAACCTGGGAAATTCACAAATATGGAGATATTAAACATCATGCTACTAAACAATGGGTGAATGAAGATATCAAATGAGAAATGAAAAAATATCATACACAAATGAAAACACAACATATCAAAACATAAGGGATGCAGAAAAGCAGTTCCAAGAGGGAAGTTCATGGCAAGAAATGCCTACATCAAGAAACAAAAATCTCAACCTAAATGTATACCTCAAGGAACTAGAAAAATAACAAATGAAGTTCAAAGTTAGTAGAAATAAATGAAATAGAGACTAAAAAGAAAACAGAAAAGATCGATGAAACTAAGAGCTGGTTCTTTGAAAAGAAACAAATCTTTAGCTAGACTTATTAAGAAAAAGGAGAGGTCACACATAAATAAAATGAAAACTGAAAAATGACACATTACAACTTACACCACAGAAATATAAAAGACTCCAAGGGGCTGCTAGGAAAAATATACACCCCAAATTGGACAACCTAGAAGAAACGAATTTCTAGACACATCCAACCTACCACCACCGAGTCATGAAAAAAAAAAACAAAAACCTAAGCACACCAATTAATAGAAATAAAATTTATTCAGTAATCAAAAACATCCCAACACATCAAACTATAGGGCTGGGGTATCTTCACTGGTGAATCCTAACAAAGATTCAAAGATTATTGACACAAATCCTCCTCAAACTCTTCTAAAAAAACAGAATGGGGGAACTGATTTTCTGAACCGATTTTACAAAACCAGTTTTATCCTGGTACTAAACCAGACAAGGACATCAAAAGCCAAGAACACACAGGCTAATATCCCTCATGAACATAGATACAGAAGTACTGAATAAAATGAACAGTGCTTTGCAAAAATCATGCACTGTGATCAAATGGGATTTATTCCAGTGATGCAAGGATGGTTCAACATCCATAAATCAACCCAAATGATACAGAAGAAGAAATGTACCTCAAAGTAATAGAGGCCATATATGCTGAATCCACAGCCAACATTACACTTAATGGCAAAAGCTGAAATCTTGTTTTCCAAGATCAGGAATAAGACGAGGATGGTTTCTTGCCACTTTTATTCAACACAGTAATTGGGATCCTAGCCAGAACAATTAGGCAACAAACGAAAGACATCCAAATTGGAAAGAAGTAAAACTGTCACTATATATTTGCACTGTTAGAACTAACAAAGTTGGTCAAGCTACAGGATACAAAATCTATATACCAGAGTATGCTGTACTTCTATACACTAATAATCAACTTGAGAAAGAGAAATGAATAAACCAATCCCATTTACGATTTCATCAACAGGAATGAAATACCTAAGAATAAATTTAACCAAGGGGGTGAAAGACTTGTACTCTGAAAACTGTAAGAACTTGATAAACCAATACATGGAAAGATATGCAGTACTCCTGGATTGTAACAAAAATTATTAAAATGTCCATACCACACACAGCAATCTACAGATTCACTACAATTACTATCAAAATTCTAATGTATAACTGAAAACTATAGAAAGCTTATGAGAAAAAATTGAAGACAAAAAAAAATGGAAAAATATTCCATGTTCCTGGATAGGAAGAACAAATATTGTTAAAATGTCAATACTACCCAAAGCAATCTACATATTCGATGCAATACCTATCAAAATAACACCAGTATTCTTCACAGAGCTAGAACAAACAATCCTAAAATTTGTATGGAACCAGAAAAGACCCTCAATAGCCAAACCAATCTTGAAAAAGAAAACCAAAGCAGGAGGCATCACAATCCCAGACTTCAAGCTATACTACAAAGCTGTAATCATCAAGACAGTATGGTACTGGCACAAGAACAGACACTCAGATAAGTGGAACAGAATAGAGAACCCAGAAATGGACCCACAAACATATGGCCAACTAATATTTGACAAAGCAGGAATGAATATGCAATGGAATAAAGACAGTCTCTTCAGCAAGTGGTGCTGGGAAAACTGGACAGCAACATTCAGAAGAATGAACCTGGACCACTTTCTTATACCATACACAAAAATAAACTCAAAATGGATGAAAGACCTCAATGTAAGACAGGAAGCCATCAAAATCCTTGAGGAGAAAGGCAAAAACCTCTTTAATCTTGGTCGCAGCAACTTCTTAACACGTCTCTGGAGGCAGGGGAAACAAAAGCAAACATGAACTATTGGGACCTCATCAAAATAAAAAGCTTCTGCACAGTGAAGGAAACAATCAGAAAAACTAAAAGGCAACCGATAGAATGGGAGAAGATATCTGCAAATGACGTTAGTATCCAAAATCTATAAAGAATTTATCAAATTCAATGCTCAAAAAATGAATAATCCAGTGAAGAAATGAGCAAAAGACATGAATAGACACTTCTCCAAAGAAGACATCCAGATGGCCAACCGGCACATGAAAAAATGCTCACCATCACTCATCATCAGAGAAATACAAGTCAAAATCACAATGAGATACCACCTCACACCTGTCAGAATGGCTAACGTTAACAACTCAGGCAACAACAGATGTTGGTGAGAATGCAGAGAAAGCATCTCTTTTGCACTGCTGGTGGGAATGCAAGCTGGTGCAACCACTCTGGAAAACAGTATGGAGGTTCCTCAAAAAAGTAAAAATAGAACTACCCTACGGCCCAGCAATTGCACTACTAGGTATTTATCCAAGGGACACAGGGATGGTGTTTTGAAGGGGCACATGCACCCCCATGTTGATAGCAGCACTATCAACAATAGCCAAAGTATGGAAAGAGCCCAAATGTCCATCGATGGATGAGTGGATAAAGAAGATGTGTATGTATATACATATATACATACACACACACACACACACACACACACATATACATACATATATATACATACACACACACAATGGAGTATTACTTGGCAATCAAAAAATGAAATCTTGCCATGTGCAACTACGTGGATGGAACTAGAGGGTATTATGCTAAGTGAAATTAGTCAGGAAAGACAAATATCATATGACTTCACTCATATGAGGACTTAAAGACACAGAACAGATGAACATAAGGGAAGGGAAGCAAAAATAATATAAAAACAGGGAGGGGGACAAAACACAAGAGACTCATAAATATGGAGAACAAACAGAGGGTTACTCGAGGGGTTGTGGGAGGGGTGATGGGCTAAATGGGTAAGGGGCATTAAGGAACCTACTCCTGAAATCACTGTTGCACTATATGCTAATTAATTTGGATGTAAATTGAAAAAATAAAATTAAAAAAATATTTCCATAAAAAATTCTAACGTATATTTCACAGAAACAGGGAAAACCCTTCTCAACTTAGTATGGAAGTAACAAAGACCCCCAATAACAAAGCAGTATGGAGAAAACAAACCTTGAGGCATCACAGTCCCTGATTTTAATCTTTATTACAAAGCTGTATTAATCAAAACAGTATAGTACTGGCATAAAAGCAGACACATAGATCAATGTAAAGAGATCCCAGAAGTAAACCCATACTTATTTGGTTAATTAGGATCAAGAAGTAAAAAACACACAATGGGGAAGGGACCATCTCTTCAAGAAGGGGTATTGGGCAAACTCATTTAAGACCACTCTCTTAAATCATATACAAAATTAACCCAAAGTGAGTGAAAGACCTGAATTTAAGACCTAAAACCATAAAACTCCTAGAAGAAAACATAGGCAGTAAACTATTTGACAATGGTCTTGGTGATGATTTTTTGGATTTGACACCAAAAGCAAAGGCAACACAAAAACACACAAAGGATATGAATTGTGAAGATACAGATGGCCAAAAGATATAAGAAAAGACCCTCAGCATCACTAATTACCAGGAAAATGCAAATCAAAACCGCAATGAGGTATCACCTCATACCTGTTAGAATGACTATCACCAAAAAGAAATAACAAGTGTTGGCAAGACGTGAAGAAAAGTGAGCAACGTGCGCTGTTGGTTGGAGCGTAAATTGTTGTAGCCTCCAGGAGAACAGTATGGCAGTTCCTCGAAAACTTAAAATTAGAGCCACCATTGTCCAATAATTCCACTTTTGTGTATGTATCCACAGAAAATGAAAATACTAATTTGAAAAGATAGAGGCACCCTTATGTTTACTGCAGCATCATTTACACTAGCCAAGATACAGAAACAGACTATCCACGATGGATGTATGCATAAAGAAAATGTACACACACACACACACACACAGGAGTAGTATTCAGCCATGAAAACAGAGAAATCTTCCTATTTGTGATAACATAGATGGACCATTGATGGTATTACGCTAAGTGATAGAAGTCAGAGGAAGACAGACACCGTATGATCTCACTGACGTGGGAAATCTAAAAATCCCAACAAATACCAAGCTCACAGATACAGAGATCAGGGTGGATAGTGGATGCGCAAAATAGGTACAGGGTCGAAGGTTCAAACTTCCAGTTGTAAGATAAATGGAGTCATGGGGATGTAATGTACAACATGGCGACTATAGTTAATAACACTGTATTGTACATTTGAAAGTTGCTAAGAGGGTAGATCTCAACCAGATTTCTTGTGGGGATCATTTCTCAATATACTCAAATATTGAATCATGTTGTACAGGACAAAAACTCTGACTTATTAAGGAAGTTATAGCTTGCCTTGAATGAAGTATACCAGGTTTGTTCTTGACTGTCCCATTATTTTGTTATGTAAACTTTCATAAACCACTTAACTTGTGCCTGGGAATAAGTGCTTTTTGCAGTCATAAACAGAGAACACTATTTTCCCATCGGAAAATGAGTTCAGCGAAATATTTAAATCTTTGAACTACACGGGACAGATTTTTAAAATGTTAGTTTTATATAGTTAAGATTATGGATAGATCTTGATCAAAATCCAAAGGTCTCTTCCATTAAATAGATCCCTACATTATCGTTTCTTAATAGCCTGAAATAGTTGTATTATATACTTTTCATTTTGAGGAACCAAATGGAAGATATTTTGCATATGGACTAGGAACCATTTAAGGAAATATGGAAACCACTAATCTAATTTAATGCTTTCTATTACTTTGGAAACATTTATTTCATCCCTTGGTTACTGGCAGTTCCATTATGGTTTAGAGACAACAGTGGAAGATTTTATGGTTTATGCTTCATTGGAAGAAAAAACAGTCTTCAGATATCTGACCTCAGATAATTGTGAATCCACTGAAAATGCACTACATATTTTTAGCGATGATACGTCTTTTAACCACAAGAAAGTGTACAAGACAATTGATCCTGGGCATTTTCTTTTAGGATCTATGGTATCTCTTTGTGATTTTTAATATATACTGTATATGGTTATATTGTATATTATATCTCTTATTAACTCTAGTGCCATCACTAATGTTTTAATATATAACCGTATGTGCCTCAAGGGAGCAGTTTGTGTGTTTTACTGGGAAAGAGCACACAAAAAAATCCTCCCTCCTGTTCCCTTCCATTATAAATTAATATCCACTACCAGGGGACATCTTATGATATAAAATTGTCATCCTGTGAGTGGTATGGATGAAATTACCAGGGAGGGAGGGAGGCTGAACAGCGGCCAGAGTATGAATAAGAAGGCACCTAGTCTGCTCCACGTGGGATCCCTGGCATCTTCTAGTAATTTATGATAAATAATTTACATCGCTAATGTCAAGGTTTAATAATCTGCATTATATTTTCAGTCACCGTCTTCTCGTCATGTGAGCGCATTTTCTGTACTGCAAAGGACTGTCCCATGGAGTCATTTTTGCCAGCTCCACAGTATTCCGCAAATGCTGCAAGAGAAGGTGTTAGCCTGCAAGGGCACCTGGAAGATCAGTGCTTTTAAGTGACGTCGGTGCCCGCACTGCTTTTCAGTTCGGCAGCAAAGGAGTTACAGGAGAAGCAGGCTGATCCCTAATGACAGTCCTGTGTATTGTAGTGTGATGGTTGCCTGGCAACTCTACCTATAGAAACGCAATATTGGACTTGTATCTGGATTAATCCCCTCTTGTCAAGTTCTGTAGGTCTTTAATATATTAAGCTCCAAAAACACTTAAGAGCAAAAAAGGTTTGCTCGTTTGATGATGCTTTGCAAGTGCAGAAGGCTGCTGGCGGTCCACAAATAAGGGGTAGGCGGTGGTCTGAACAGGTCTGGAAAGTATGTGACTCTCTTCTTCAATGAGTTGGAGCCTCACCTGACTTACATCCCTTACTTGTACCTCTTCCAAGGACAGATCTCTGCACGACAAGAACACTTAGTGACTGTCATTAACGGGTTAGCTTCCTCACTGGATATGGGCTGGGGTAAAATGTGAGGAAGACCAGACCCCCGATCTTTTCATCGGAGGTGCAGAGCGGGTCAGCTAGCACACGTGGAGGGGGATAGTCTCACCTATCAGCCCAGGGCACACAGCCAGCTTTCCACTGACGTCTGTCCTTTTTTCACACTCTTTGAGAGATAAAAGCCCATGGTGGACTATGCCTAAAGCCCAGCCCACTGCTTGGGGCTCCCATCTAAGCTGCCCTCGCTCACCCATTCTCAAGAGGGTGCCACAGAGGAGCTTCTCACCCTGGCTTTGTGGTCCCTCGAGCTTCATCTCTCTCTGTTTCATGCCTCAGCTTTACTTTCAGAGTCTTTCCAGCTTTGGACTTCAGTACAATTCACCTTCACCCCATCCTTGATCCTCCCCTCTATTTAAATCAGGTCCGCACAGAAAAGCTGTGAGGTAAGATTGGCTAAAAGCCTGGTTTACTAATGAGAAAACTTTCCTTAGGAATAGGGGAGTATCTCAAAATTCTAGAAATGGACAGGGTCACGAGGCAAAATATATTAAATTGTGTTTTTCATGCACAGGTTAAGAACCTATACTGCTAATGATATGAAGGACACTTATCATTCATTTCAGCTGGACCAGAGTGTGATCTCTGGTCATTAATCTTCAACAGAGACATTATTTTAGTTGGCCGAGGCAGTCGAAAAGTAGTCCCTGCTTTGATCTTTGTTATAATCAGATGAACGAAAAGCCTTTCCAGCGGCCACTGAAACACGCATGACTTCCACCAGTTGATTTTATCCTAAATCAGTACATCTGGCCACAAGGAACAAAGGGGTGAGGGAACAGAGCTGAAGTAAAATTATCTATCTCCCCTACCTCTGTCACTTGCTGAGACAGCACAACATTCTCTGACACAGCTCATCAAGAAAGGGCACATTCATTAGATGTGTTACTGAACCCACTGGCATTCAGTAGGGGAAGGTGTAGGAGCGTATAACGGAATAAAGGCACCTGACGGGAATGAGACCTTATAGGATTGTCAGAGAAGCTAGGGAAGTAAGGATGAAGAAGAGAGAAAGGAAGGACCAGAGAACGTCACCAGCGCCTTTCCAGAAACACTGGGGCAGGCGGACAAGTCAGAGCTTGCAGGGGAATTTGAGAAGCGGGCATGTCCAGCTTCCCAGTAGGGAAAGGAAGCACCATAAGGGGAAGGTGAGGAAGAGCCTAAGGAAAGCTACCATCTGTGGCGCCAACTGCTTGTGGGGTATTCAGCCAAACGTGTGGTGGGGAGCCTGGGGCTGCTATGGGTCAGCAGTACTGCCACTCATGAGGAAGGGCTGGACACGAAGCTGAGGACAAGGAGGACAAGCTAGTTCCATTCACCACAGGCAGCAGCAGAGAGTAATGGCTGCCGCTTCATTTGTGTCTCTCCAACTCCTAACAATTCTTAGCCAGGGATCATACAGGGAAAAGGATTCAGAGACAGAGAGATGTGAGGTTGCTTGCTTTTAAGACAGCGGCCATCAAAGAGGAAAAGGATGACAAAGTTCTGGAAGATTAAGCATTAATAGCAAGAGAAAATGAAAATGAGGTTTTTAGAAATGCCGCGTTTATAGGATGTAAACCCTCAATGGAACAGCTCTGGGAGTGAAGGGTTCTGGGAGGGGAGGGGGAAATGAGAAAGGCTTGTAGAGTGGGAGGGACACAATACGGTGAGCACTGCCTTCATGGTCAGTCAGTCTTGGAAATCAAGGGAGCATAGATGACTTCAGGAGTTCAAGTAACCAAACCATTTAATTCTGCAGAAGGAAAAAAACAAAAAACAAAGCAAAACCTTAAGGACTAAAATCAGAGTAACTCAGGAAAGAAAAGTAGTTCAAAGACTACACAATGAGAAAATGAAGGACACAGGAATAGAATACCTATTGGAAACTTCACAGAAATTTGTAATAACAACTATGCCTGAAAGTGGCCATTTCTTGTGGTAGGAATAATCTTTTTCCAAAAGGTGTCTTTAAATGATTAATGTGTCAGGTTCTGGGTTAACACTCAGAATTAAACTGTAATACTGAATCAGCATACAGTTTTTTTGGACTGGAACATAATTTGCATCATAATTCTCATTTCAAAAAATCCTGTAGTTTCAACTGCCAATTCTGGAAAATAAATAAGCTCCAGAAATGACCAAGGAGAATAAAATAGGTCAAGGGTTACAAGGAAATCCAAGGCCATGATGTGGGTCATGCTTTGAGAGTAACTGTTCCTTTCTTTCAACTGTATTTCCTTTAGAACCCTCATAACTCTTGTCTTGAATTTCTCCCCTCATTTAAATTTTCTGTTCCTTGTGTAAAGCTTGGATCATTTCCACAATAGATCAGTCCATTGACTAGTATTCTCTATCAGCAGACAGGACAAATGCTCTACTTTTCTTTAGCATAGCTCAATTTGGTTTGTAGTTTAAATCCACATGCAGCCTAGTGTTATGGGCTGAACTGTGTGCCCCATCCGATTTGCATGTTTAAGTCCTAGCCCCCAGTCCCTCAGCATATGACTGACAGTATTGGAGACAGGGTCTTTAAAAAGGCAATTAAATTATAATGAGGTCATTAGAGTCTACTCTAATCCAGTATGATTATAAGAAGAGATTAGGTGTCTTATAAGGTGTCCTTATAAGAAGAGATTAGGACACAGACACGTACATGACAGCCATCTATAAGCTAAGAAGAGAGGTCTCAGAGGAAACCAATCTTTTGGACACCTTGATCTTGGATTTCTATCCTTCAGAAATATGAGAAAATATACGTTGGTGGTTTAAACCACCTGTTAGGGCAGCCCTAGAAAAGTAATACAACTATTTTCAAACTGGAGGCAATGATTATACTAAAATTACTTAGAATCCCTCCATTCTATCATTTGACATAAAACAAATGGATGCAAGGCTAAAGGTTCTATCACATTTGTCCTCAAAATAAAAACACCACCACAGAGAGGATATGGTGATAGCTGAACTCCATTCGGGAGCTGAGATCACTATCAGAATCAGGGTGGTTTAATAAAACCTAGAGCCAAAGTTTTGTGTTTAAAACTCCTCCCTCAGCCACTTAATTCTATTTGTTCGATAAACTATTACAACTAGTTTCTTCGCTTACCAAATATGAGTAAGAATCATCTGATAGGGTTCCAGTTCCAGGCGGTAAGATGGGAAAATCCTGAACTTACCTTCCCCCATGGACACACCAAACTAGGGGGATAACTCCCTGCCAAACTAGCCAGCCAACTCCTATACAATGGGTGAATGCAAAAACCCACACTGAGGCAGGTAGGAGACACTAACACAATCATATCATAAACCCTACCCGTGGCCTGCAATCCACAGTTGGGAGGGAGGTCAAAACCCCAAGCTTCTACTTGAGGAGCAAAGGGTGTGAATCCTACATTGGGCACCATAACTTTTAAGACTTGCACCTGAGAAGTGATCCCCTGAAACACTGAACTTTGATTGTTAGAGGGCTTTTGTCTTGGAGACCCATGAGAGTGCAGCAAACTGAGAAGCAGTTCTTTTTTTTTTTTTTTAATTTTGTTTTCTAATGTTTACCTATTTTTGACACAGAGAGAGACAGAGCATGAGCAGGGGAGGGGCAGAGACAGAGGGAGACACAGAATCCGAAACGGGCTCCAGGCTCAGAGCTGTTAGCACAGAGCCCGACGTGGGGCTCAAACTCGTCAACTACAAGACATGACCTGAGCCAAAGTCAGACACTCAACCGACTGAGCCACTCAGGTGCCCTGAGAAGCAGTTCTTAAAGGACTTACGCATGGACTCACTGGCCTGAGAGCACAGCACAGAGGTAGCAGACCAAAAAATGCCCACTTTTTGCGACAGAAGCTTATTTGCTTATCTTACAGCATTCACATAAGGGGCAGGCATCTGCTTACCACATATCTAGAGGCCTCCAGAAATAGGCTCTGGGGATAGAGGCCAGTGGCCACCTTATTTACACTGTCCCTCTGCCTCACTCTGGATCACCAGTATTTCCCTGAAAGGTGCTTCCTTGTCTGGCACCCTGATTTTTGCAGCTCCAGCCCAGAGAACACTGACAGGTGTCCCCTGCACAGCTGGCCAATGGGTCTTATGCTCAAGAGCCCGCCAGGATGGTAACAAATGGAGAAAGAGTTAAGTGGCTACCATTCCCATCACACAGCAAGAGGCAGCAAACTGAAATGCTGTCTTTCCTTGAAAGAGATCTTATTTGCTGTGGCCAGCAAGGCTGGCTTCTAAATAAACCCACATCTGAGGGCATACTATACCCCTCTTCAGTGACCCTAGAGGGTAGGCATTATCTTCCTGTCCTTTGTCCACCATGCTCCAGAGTTCCAGTGTCTCCCAATGTGTGTGTGTGTGTGTGTGTGTGTGTGTGGGGGGGGGGGGGGGGTCACCCAGGCCTGATAGCCTGGCTTTTATGTCTGGTGCTCCAGTTGTTGTGACTGCTGCCCAGGGAAATGGCCCCTAGTCAGCTGGCTCTAGAGCTCAGCAGGGCTTACAGTCACGGGTCTCATGGGAACATAACAAACAAAGTTCAGGGTTGGCCACCACCTCCAGGGCAGGGCACCAATAACAGATTAAAACACACTCTTAGTCTTTCTGTGGAAGAGGCCTAATTGCTTCTTCTGGAGCTTTGGCCTAAGGAGCAGGATTCTGGTTTGGAACTTATCCAGGAGCCTACTGAGATGCTCTCTGGGGATGGAGGCCAGTGAACGCCATCTTGATGTCACTGTCTGTTCTGCTTTAGGTCCCTAGCTAGAGACATATTGGCACCCCGATATGTGCACCTGCCATTTGGGGATACTTTTAGATTGCCAGATTCTAATGGCCAGTGGGGGTTACGCCTGCAGTTCCACAAGACTATATATATTTACATTCTTTAAAAGCTGCTGTTGAGGGTGTAGTTTTCAATCAGGTGTTAACTGAGATCCTCCCCTTTGGGACACTGATAAGTTGTGGCACACCTTCAAATACGGAGAGCCGTGAAAAATAAAATTGACTCCTTGGACAATCCCAAAGGTTTGAGAGACAACCAAGAGCTATGGCAGGGTTGAACAATGAGGTTCATTTCCCACATGAGGCCACTATCTCAAGACTACGAGTAGTGGCTCTTTTCTAGTACATCAAAACAAAGAACGTCAAACCCAATGAAGTCACGGGACTATGTTTCAAATGAAAGACAAAGTAAAACCTCAGAAAAAAATCTTAATGCAATAAAGATAAGTCGTTTACCTGATGAAGAGTTCAAAATATTGTTCCTTAAAATAATGTTCCTAGAGTAGCTTGCTGAACTTGGGTTAAGAGTAGATAATTGAAAACCGAGAATTTCAAACATGAAACAGAAAATATAAGAAACCACCAGATACAAGTCAATGAGCTGAAGAATAAAATAACTGAACTGAAAAATACACCAGCGGGCTTTAACAGTAGACTAGATGAAGCAGAACAGATCAGTGAACTCAAAGAAAGGGCAGTCGAAGTCACCCAATTAGGGCAGCAGAAAGAAAACAAAACAAAAAAGATGAAGACAGCGTAAGCATCAGCAGTCACATAATAAAGGTCACAGATGGAAAAGAGAAAGAGAAAGGAGCAGGAAACTTATCTGAAGAAATAATGGCTGACAACTTCCTTAACCTAGAGAAGGAAAAGACATCCAGATCCAAGAAGTCCAGAGAATTTCGAATAATATGGACACTTAGAGACCCACATCAAGACACAAGATAAATAAAGTCTACACAAGTAAACACATGGAGAGACTCTTAAAAGCAGCAAGGGAAAATTTATTTGTAATGTGTAGGGGAACCCCCAGAAAACTACTAGCAGACTTTTGGCAGAAACTTTGCAGGAGAGGAGGGAATGTGATATATTCAAAGTGCTAAAAGAAAAGAAATTTTCACCAAGAATATTCTACCTGGCAAATCTGTCATTCAGAATTAAAGGAGAGACACTGCATTTACCAGACAAGCAAAAGCTAAAGCTATACATCTACAAGAACTGTTAAGGAGACGTCTTTAAGCTGAAATGAAAGGGTGTCAATTAATAAAGGGAAAACATATGAGAGGATACATCACATGGGTACAGCTAATTTTTATAAATATTATATAAAAATATATTTTAAAAACTATATTAAAATTGAGAATAATCGAATAGTGTAACAGTGATGAGCTAATCACTTCTAAAACTAGGACAAAGGTCAAAAGACGGAAGTAGTAAAATAACCACAACTATATTAATTTTGACAAGGGATACACAAGATAAGATGTGAATTGTGATATCAAAACATAAATTACTGGGTGTAAAGAAGCAGCACTTTAGAATGAGTTCAAAATCAGTTGTTAACATACAATAGACTATATAAATACAAGTTGTTTTATGTAAGTCTCATGGTAATGACAAAAAAAAAATGAGTAGATACACAAAATAGAGAAATATCTAAACATACCACTGAAGAAAACCAGTGAATCACAAAGGAATAGGGCAAGAAGAAAGGAATAGAATAACTACAAGCCACCCAGAAAATAATGAACAAAATGGCAATAAGTACATACCTATCATACTTAAAGGCAAATGGACTAATTTTTCTATCCAAAGAGTGGATAGGTTTTTAAAACCCATCTATATGCTGCCTACAAAAGACTCATTTCTAAAGAAAGACTGAAAGTAAAAGGATGGTAAAAGATATTATATACAAAAGGAAAACAAAGAAACTTAGCTACACTTGGACAAAATAGACTTTAGGAATATAAGAGACAAAAACTGTGAAAAACAAAAATCTCTATTTCATAATGGCAAAGGGGTCAATCAAAAAAGAAAATACAATACCTGTAATATTTATGCATCTAGCATAAATAGGATGCTATATTTAGGAGCAACTAAATATATAAAACAAGTATTAACAGACCTAAAGGAAGAAATAGATAGGAATAACAACATAGTAGAGAATTTTAATACCTTACCTTCACCACTGAAAACACATCTAGACAGAAAAAGAGTAAGGGAACACTTGCCTTAAATGAAACATTAGACTAAGTGGACTTAAGACATATAGACAAAACATTCCATCCCTAAATAACAGAAAAACAATTTCTCTCAAAAGCACAGGAAAATTCCCCAGAACAGATATGTTAGGCCACAAAACAAGTGTCAATAAATTTAAGAATAATGAACCCATGCCAAGGATCTTTTCCAAACACAATGATATGAGACTAAAATCAAATTACAAGAAGAAAACTGGTAAAATCTCAAACAGGTTGAGCAAAACAACATGCTACTGAAAAATGAATGGATCAAAATCAGCAATTAAAAGAGAAATAAAAAAATAACTTGACACAAATGAGACATACATACACCAAAACACAAAATGAAATGCAGCAAAAGTGGAAGAGGGAAGTCCATAGCAATAAATGCTTTAAATTCTTTAAGACACGAATAATTTCAATCTAACTTACACCTCAAGGAACTAGAAAAAAAAGAACAAACATAACCCAAAGTTAGTAGGAGGAAGGAAATAACAAAGATCACAACAGAAATAAACGAAAGAGATGGGGTGCCTGGGTGGCTCAGTTGGTTAAATGTCCGACTTCAGCTCAGGTCATGATCTCATGATTCATGACTTCAAGCCCTGTTTCAAGCTCTGTGCTGACAGCTCAGAGCCTGGAGCCTGCTTCGGACTCTGTGTCTCCTTCTCTCTCTGCCCCTCTCCTGATCACATTCTGTCTTTCTCTCAAAAATAAATAAACATTTAAAAAAATAAGTGAAAAAAACCTAAAAGGACAACAGGGAAGATCAGTGAAACTAAGAACTAGTTTTTTGAGCAGATAAAATTGACAAACCTTAGCTAAACTCAACAAGAAAAAAAGACAAGTCTCAAATAAGTGAAATCAGAAGTGACGGAAGAGTTGTTACAACTGAAACCATAGAAGTATGAAATATAAGAGACAGTGTAAGAGGCAATTATACACCAACAAATTGGACAACCTAGAAGAAATGGAAAATTTTTTAGAAATTTTAACCAAGACTGAAGCATGAAGAAATATGAAATCCAAACTGACTGATTACTAATAAGGAGATTGAGTCACTAATCAAAAACCTCTCAATAAAGAAATGTATAGGATCAAAATAAAAGTTTAAAAAAATTTAAAAAAAACGGGGGCACCTGGGTGGCTCAGTCTGTTAAGCGTCTGACTTCGGCTTAGGTCATGATCTCGCAGTTTGTGGGTTCGAGCCCTGCATCAGGTTCTGTGCTGACAGCTCAGAGCCTGGAGCCTGCTTCAGATTCTGTGTCTCCCTCTCTCTCTGCTCTTCCCCCATTCATGCTCTGTCTCTCTGTCTCTGAAAAATAAATAAAAGTTTTAAAAAAATTAAAAAAAAAAGAAATGTGTAGGATCAGATAATAAATTCTACCAAAGAGGGAGGAATTAATAACCATCTATTGAAATTCTTCCAAAAAAAAAAAAAATGAAGAAGCAATCCCAAACTCATTTTATGAGGCCAGCATTACCCTGACCAAAACCAGACGAGAACACAAGAAAGAAAATTATAAGTCAATATCCCCAATGAACATAGATGCAAAACTACTCAATAAAATATTAGCAGAGTTTTAACAACATTAAAAGGATCACAAACCACAATTCAATGGGATTTAATCCAGGGATGTAAGGATAGTAAACATCTGCAAATCAATCTGTGGGATACAACAACAAAATGAAGGGTTAAAATTATATGATCATCGCAATGTATGCAGAAGAAACATTTGACAGAATTCAACTTCTATTCCTGATAAAAATTTGCAAAAAATTGGATACAGAAGGAAGGTACCACAACATAATAAAGATGATATATGATAAACACACAGCTAATATCATACTCAATGGTGAAAACTTTTCTTCTAAGATTAGAAACAAGACAAGGATGCCCCCTCTGACCACTCCTACTCAACGTAGTACTAGAAGTCCTAGCCAGAACAATCAGGCAAGAAAACAAGAAAAAAAAAAATGTATCCGAATCAGAAAAAGAAGGGAAATGGTTTTCAGATGGCATGATATAGAAAACCCTAAGGACCCCACCAAAAAACCATTACAACTAATAAATGAGTTAGTAAAGTTTAAAAGTTTAAAGTAAAGTTTAAAAGTTAGTAAAGTTTGCAGGATACAAAACCAACATACAAAAATCCAGTGTGTTTCCATACACTAGCAATGAACTTTCAGAAAAAGAAATAAAGAAAACAATCCCATTTTCACAGGTATCAAAAACAATAAAATACCTGGGAATAAATTTAACCAAACAAGTACAAGATCTGTACACTCAAAACTAGAAAACACTGATTAAAGAAACTGAAGAAAAGAGAAACAAATGGGAAGATATCTCATGTTCATGGGCTGGAAAAAATTAATATTCTTAATATGTCCATACTACAGAAAACCATCTATAGCATTAATGCAATCCCTATGGAAATTCCATGGCAACTCTTAGAGAACTGGAAAAAAATACTACTAGAATTTGTATAGAAGTACAAACCCCCAAAGAGCCAAAGCAACCCCAAGAAAGTAAAACATGGCTGGAGGCATTATACTTCCTGATTTCAAACACTATTACAAAGATGTTTTAATATTATGGTACTAGCGTTATGAATAGACACATAAGCCAGTGGATCAGTACTGAGAGTCAAGATATAAACTCTCACATATGGTCAACTAATATTCAATAAAGGAGCCCAGACACTGAAGGAGAAAAGAAAATCTCTGCAATAAATGGTGCTGGGAGAACTAGATACCTATCTGACACTTCTCACAAATATTGAGATTCAAAAAGAATGAAATGTAAAATCTCAAACTATAAAATTCCTAGAAGAAAACAGGGAAAAACCTTTTGGACATTGCTCTTGGTGATGAGTTTTTGGATTTGACACCAAAAGCAAAGGCAACAAAAGCAAAATAAACAAGTGGGACAACATCAAACTAAAAAAGAAGTGTTTACAATAAAGGAAACCATCAACAAAATGAAAAGGCAGCCTACTGAATGGGAGAAAATAAGTGGAAACTGTATACCTCAAAAGGGATTAATATCCAAAATATATAAAGAACACATGTAAGTCAACAGCAAAGAATCTCAAAGAATCCATTAAAAATAAACTGAGGGTAGTTGGGGGGTGGTGTAAAGTGGGTGATGGGCATTGAGGAGGGCACCTGTTGGGGTAAGCATTGGGTATTGTATGGAAACCAATTTGACAATACATTTCATATTAAAAAAAATAATAGGCAGAGGCTCTGAATAGACATTTTGCCAAAAATGACAGAGAGGTGTTGAACATGGACAGGAAAAGATGGTCAACATCACTAATCATCAAGAAATCACAAATAAAAACTGCCATGAGATATCATCTCATACCCCTTAGAAAGACTGTTACCGAAATGACAAGAAATACGAGAATGCTATGGAGAAAAGGGAATCCTGTGCACTGCTGGCTGGAGTATAAAAAGTTGTTGCCTCTGGAAAAACAGTATGGCAGTTCACCAAAAAATTAAAATTAGGAACACCATATGATTCAACAATTCCCCTTCTGTGTATTTATTTGAAAAACAAAAACAAAGACAAAAAACAGTAACTTAGAAGATACATGTTGTTCAGTGCAGCATATTTACAATAGCCAAGATAGAGTAGCAAGTGAAGTGTCCACTAATGGATGAATGGGTAAAGAAAATGTTTCATAGGTACACAGTGGAATATTATTCAGTCACAAAAGTGAAACAAATCTTGCCATTTGTGACAATGTAATCTTGGGGATATTATGGTAAGTGAAACGAATAGACAAAGACAAATACCATACGATCTCACTTACATGTAGAAACTAAAAAACAAAATAAAAAAAAAAAGAAAGAAAGAAAATGAGGGCAGAGATACAGAGAACATATAGGTGGCTATCAGAGGGGTGGGTGAAATGGCTGACGTGAAGTCAAAAGGTACAACCTTCTGGTTGTAAAATAAAGAACTCATTCCAGGGAAGCAAGAATGGTTCCCTACTTAAAAATCAATCAGCATGATACAGACATTAACAAAGTGAAGGATAAAAATCATATGATCATCTCAACAGGTACAGAAAAAGTATTTGACAAAATTCACCATCTAGTCATGATACAAACTCAACAAAGCAGGTTTAAAGAGAACATACTTCAACATAATAAAAAGCATGTATGACACACCCACAGTGAACATCATACTCAATGGTGAAAAACTGAGAACTTTTCCTCTAAGATCACGAGCAAGACAAGGATGTCGAGTCTCACCACTTTGACTGAAAATGGTACTGAAAGTCCTTGCCCCTGCAATCAGACAGGGAAAAGAAATAAAAAGCATCCAAACTGGTAAAGAAGAAGGGAAACCATCACTATTTGACATGATACTATACATAGAAAACCCCAAAGATTCCACCAAAAACCTATTACAAGTAATAAATGAATTCAGTAAGGTCACAGGATACAAAATTAATATACGGAAATCTGCTGCACCTCTGCATGCTAATAATAAAGTAGGAAATAGCAAATAATTCCATTTCTAACTGAACCAAAAAGAATAAAATACCTAGGAATAAACTTAACTAAGGAGGTGAAAGACTACTACTCTGAAAACAATAAAAGACTGAGGAGAGAAACGGAAGATGGCACAAACAAATGGAAAGATATACCGTATCACGAATTGGAAGAATACTGTTAAAATGTGCACACTACCCAAAGCAATGTACATATTCAATTATGAGAAAGAAAAACAAAGCTGGCCATATTACAAGCTTAGATTTCAAGATACACAACAAAGCTATAATAATTGAAACAGCTATGATAACTGAATAATTGTACTCGTACAAAAACAGACACCTAGGTCAATGAAATAGAATAGAGAGCCCAGAAATAAACCTGCATTGTACCGTCAATTTATGATACAGAAGGCAACACATATAGGGTGGGGAGAGGAGACAATAAATGCTGCTGGGAAAAAGGACTGCTACATGCCAAAAAATCAAACTGGACCACTTTCTTTCACCATATGCAAAAATAAATTCAAAATGGACTGAAGACCTAAATATGAGACTTAAACTCACAAAACCCCTAGAAGAAAACCTATACAATGTCTTGTGTATCATTGGCTGTAACAACGTGTTTCTAGGTATGTCTTCTTAGGCAAAGGAAACAAAAACAAAAATAAACTATTGGGACCACACCAAAATACAAAGCTTTTGCACGGTGAAGGAAACCATCAACAAAATGAAAGACAACCCTCTGAATGTGAACAGATGGGCAAAAAATATATTCAATAAGGGGCTGATGTCCAAAATATACAGAGAACTCATGCAACTCAACACCAAAAAACAAATATGATTAAACAACTAAAACAATTAAAAATGATGAGAGGACCTGAACAGACATTTTTCCAAAGAAAACCATGCAGATGGCCAACAGACACATGAAAAGATGCTCCACATTACTCATCATCAGGGAAATGGAAATCAAAACCACAATGAGATCTCACATCACACCTGTCAGAATGGCTAGTATGAAGAAGACAAGGCGTAATAAGTGTTGATGAGGATGTGGAAACAAAGGAACCCTCTTCCCAGGTGGGAATGTAAATTGGTGTAATCACAATGGAGAACAATATGGAGGTTCCTCAAAAAATTATAAATAGAAATACCATATGGTCCAGTAATGCCACTGCTGGGTATCTACCCAAAGAAAATGAATACCCTAATTCAAAAAAATACATGTATGTCTATGTTTATTGCTGCATTATTTACAACAGTGAAATTATGGAAGCAACTCAAGTGTCCATACTGATGAATGGATAAAAAGGAGTGATGTACACACACACACACACACACACACACACACACACACTGGAATATTACTCATCCATAAAAAAAGAAGGAAATCTTGCCATTTACAACAATATGGATGGACCTAGAGGGTATTATGCCAACTGAAATAATTCAGAATGAGAAAGAAAAATACAGTATTTCACACATATGTGGAATGTAAACAACAAATGAACAAACAAATGTGTTTTACACACAAACACTATAAACACAGAGAACAAACTGATGGTTTCAATAGGGGAGGGGAGTATATGGAAAGGACAAAATGGATAAAGGGAGGTAAGGCATACAGGCTTCCAGTTATGGAAAGAATAACCGATGGGGAAGAAATGTACAACACAGGGAATACAGTCAACGGTATTGCAGTAATGCTGTATGGTCACAGATGGCACCTATAGTTGTCGTGAACATAATGCAGAGTTGTCAAATGTTGTGCACCTCCAACGATTTTAACAACGTGTTAACTATTCTCCAAAAAGAAGTAAAAGAGTAAATTTAAGAGTAAAAAGTGAAATGGGGATGTAATAAACAGCACATTGTTTACAATGAAACTGCACTGCATATTTCAAGTTGCTCAGAGAGTAAATCTTACAAGTTTTCATCATACACAAAAAATTTGTAACTATGTGAAGTGACGACATTAACGAGATTTACTGTGGTAACCATTTTGCAACATATACAAATAGGGAACCATGATGTCATAAACCTGACAGTGTTATAACGCTGTATATCAATCATATGTAAATTAAAAAAAATTATAGGGGCGCCTGGGTGGCTCGGTTGGTTAAGTATCCAACTTTGGCTCAGGTCATGATTTTGCGGTTCGTGAGTTCGAGCCCGCGTCAAGCTCTGTGCTGACAGCTCAGAGCCTGGAGCCTGCTTTGGATTCTGTGTGTGTGTCTCTCTCTCTGCTCCTCCCTTGTTCACACTCCGTCTCTCCCTCTCTTTCAAAAATGAATACACATTAGAAAAATTAAAAAAAAAAGGATTATAAAAAAAGATGCATCTGAGAGAATACAAGTGAAGGAATGTTAATGACAAGCACTTTGTAAACTGTAAAACACCAAACACACATTCGTCATTATATGAGTGACAACCCAAAATACCACATGGTGCTATGAGATATGAGCACTATATTGATAACTGGAAACAGTAAGTCTCCATAAATATTTATTAATTAATACTACTTAGATGGTCACGGTGGAATCATAGTGGCAAACGGTGACAGTGTTGTAGAATCTTGCTGGTTCAAAAATGCAAAATTTGTATAAGAAAAGGTTGCCTCAATTTCTAACAGGTCAGAAGCTCCATGATTATTAGCCAGTCAAGTGTTTATTTCCTTTTTTCCCTCCAGGTGTATCAGGCCACTTTTGTCTCCCTCGTGCTCATTTTTTTCTTTTCCAGCTCAAAATCATGACTTCTGATTTTCTAAGCCACCATCTCTATTCTTCTAAGATCAGTAAGGGGAAACCGTCACAAGTGATGGCAGGTGGCTGTGACAGTGTTACACAGCATCAGTGATGGCTAGTGACAAGTCAAAGGTTGACAAGAAATGCAGCCCTCCATCCAGGTCACTGCTCTGTCACAAACGGCTCAGTTACTAAGAGAGCTAATCTACTCTCGAGGATATTCTGACACATATACACTTTTTTTTTTTTTTTTTTTACAGTTTGTCATATGCGATGGTGCTATAAAAGTAAGGGTGGACCAAAGTGCAGACCCTAAATATTTCCTCTATGTGTCAGAAACGGTCATCTGAGAAGACTGCATTATTAGGGCAAGTAACCACAGCTTGGACCACAGAGGCCAGAAATGTTTGTGTTTATTTCAAGACACTGGATCCAGAGTCGAGGTCTGGTATTTTGCTAGTGACTGCTGAAGAGGAGGGATTTGGCTTCTGGCAGAACATAAAGCCAAGCTGACAACAAAGCTTTCCTTTCAAGCTATCCAAATGAACACGTTTCTAATCTGAAATTCAAATACTTGACAACAGAGAGCCTGTGAGCCGGGCTTTGAACAGGAAATTGCTTCATGGTTTTAGCATAATGAATTAGGCAGTTAGACTAAATCCATTTAGTAGGAAAAGAATGCTTTCACATGCTTTCTGAAAGAAAGGAAGGTGGGGGGAAGCCTTCTTAATTTCTCAAATTTCTCAGGACTTATAGACACAAATGCTCCGTGTAAATTTTATCTGTTGTGTTCTATGCTTGGTATGTAAAAAGGCATCTGAGCTCAGTATTCAGAAATTATCTTTGTTAGAAAATGCTGTGCCTTTTAACGTTGGGGAAGCGGAAGGTGATGAACATAGGTCATCCTTCTCCGTGTCCTGTACTTTCCCTGTCAAAGGTGCATGCATTTTAATTCTGAAGCCCTGTCAAGTCCAAAGACACAGCATTGCATGCTGTTGGGAATGGGGAGGGTAGACGTGGAGGAAGAGTGAGCCTGGACAGCAGAGGCGGATGGAGACTGGTGCTGTCCACAGGGCAGGCATTCCTAGTCCTTGCTGCCAGATTCACACCTCTAGCTCTCAGTCCTGAGCACAGAAGTCGGCTACCCCATCAGCTGGGTTTGTGACAACGGGGCAGCAGTGAGACTTCCAGTAGAGTATGGGGAGGGCTACAGAAGGGGAGGTGAAGTTTCCTCACGTCAGGTACAAGTAACAAGGTTGACCTAGAGAGGGTCTGTTGACAGACATCCCTTGGGAAAGACAGAACTTGGAAAAAAAAAATCAAAAGGAAAATCAAGAGTAATGATTGGGCAAGCAAAAAAGACAAAGACCCTGGAACAAGAGCTGGTTAAATCCCGTTCTGGGCAAGTTTGCCAGAGGACGGCTGATTTGTAACCAAGCCATAGAAACATTTCCTCGCAGCACTGAGTATGGACACAGTTGGCCTCTGAGCCTGAGCCCAAGACAGCCAAGTCACCAGTGTTCTGTGTCACCGTTCTTACCCCAGAGCCAATACATAACAAGGTCTGACATTTCTGCATTCACAACTTGCTCGTTAATACATCCAAACTGTTTCCTGCTCCCTCCACTATGGTAAAAAAATGTCAATAAATATGGTTTCTTTTTAGTCCTTGCTTTCAACTTTCCTATCAGAGGGAACAGCAAAGTCCTTCCAGTTGGCATGGTGATGAAGACACTGTGACAGATTCAATTACAAAAAAAAAAAAAAGACGTTTTAAAAATCATTAACGTGTGCCAAGCGTCTAATTCATGTTTGTAGTTAAAAATAAAGAAAAGCATATCCCAATTTTCTCACTGCTAAGGAATCACCCCTTTTGGCAGAGGAGGGGAGACCCTGGCATATATACAGACTGGCTATATGATCGCCTACCTGAATGGGTGCATGATGAGTTAAGCTGAGAAATACTGATGTTTAAATGCATTGGAACAGTTCTGATCTGGAATAGTAATGATCACCCCAGGAGCAGAATATGAATATTTAATGGACACTGTGCCTCATGAGTTATGCTGAGGCACCAACTAGAACAAGTCAAGTTCATTTGGGATAGTCTTTGAACCCAAGGAATAAGAGATGGGCAGAGAGGACAGTCTGAAGGTCAAGAAGTTTGCATTTATCTTGGTAAAGCAGGACAGAAATCCAAATTTAAGCCCGCTGCTAAACAATGAGCTTTCCTTCAGAGTAATGTTCTGGAGTGTAGGGGAAGGGAGTGCCAGCAAAGGGGCTATTTAGGCAATTGGGTATGCACAGCAGCAGCTCCTCTCTCTTGTCTATGGGAGCCAAAATCTCTTTAATTGGGACAAAGTCTTCAATTCTTTGATAAAAGATAAAGTGGAAAATGTAAGTGAGGCTCGAGAGGAAAGAGAATTAAATTCATGTTGAAGTAGAGAGAAAAGACTGCTATCTGAGCTTTGTTATGTGGTGGAGAGAAAGCTCCAAGGAGGAGTTCCTTAAATATAGGTCCTTGCAGATGCTCAGGATATCTTTATGGACCTTCCAAAGGTTTTGCAAGCCCTGGTTCAAGGCCAAGGGCGCCAGGTTGCAAGAAGGAGGAAGGACTAGGAGAAGGCAGTTAGAAGCACCTGAGATAGCCAAAGAGTTTCTCAAATGTTTCTACCCAAGTCCTTGTGAGCAGAGAGGAGAGAGAAGGGGTGTGTGCCCATGGGAACTGCAGGGGGTAGAGGGGAGGTTAGCCTCAAGAGACCAGTTAAAAGCTCACAGTTTTTTTCAGATGTGGTGATTTATCTTTTAAAAAAATCACGAGTAATTTATTTTCAATTCTGGTATCTGCTCCTGTTTACTTTGATATAAAAATGATTGAAAATGACAAACATGCTAATCTGAGCTTCAATAAGAGGTGTATGTTAACTGTGTGACCACATACGGCTCCGTGCCCGTGGGCAGTGTCCAAGTTGAGGAACATGGACTTCGGGCCAGCTCCTGACAAAATCGTTACAAAATGAGTTGCTCGAAGCCCAGTTCTAACTGGTGTCTCCTTATTCAGTCCTAACTCAAAATTAACTAAAAACAGGCAAGGTGATCTAAGAGGAGTGTCACCCTTCTTCTGGTTCTTCTACACTGCCTTTAAAGAATTAACAGAAAGGAAAACTTGGTGACTTCCCTCTTTGTCTCCACCTTAACTAGTACCTTAACTACCTTTGTCCCTACCTGCTTTAGCACCTCCCCTGGGATGAATTTTTCCCCTTCTGCTACGTAAAATACAGTTACTAACAAATCACTAGTGAGAAATCCAAACTGATTGCAAATTGCAAATGCAAATTTACCCAGATTCACCGAAATTATCTCTCTCTTCTCACCCTTGTGGAAATAAGAGATTTTAATTCAGTGGCAGCAGAGGCATAAGGCAGAGCCTTACAAGTTAAGTACTGAGGAAAACCCTTAACTGTTTGTATGTCTGTTCAATGGGCCATTTTCCTGCTGGGTTTTACGATGTCGTCCTGTAGCATAGGGACGACTCTCAGGCCTATGTGACAGACCCCTGCTTGCAGGGGCTTGGCAGCGCTTTTCCCAACAATGCAACAAATCATTCCCCTTTAAAAATGAAAGCAAAACCTAAGCAAACAAAACAAGTCAGGGGAAGCATCGGTCTTCTATTTGTATCATTTCATTAATGTTTGTTAAAAAGGTTTTAATGAAGCAGCTAATATTTAATGTTTACATTTGGGTGTTAATAGAAACCACTTCTTCTTTTCCATAATTAATTTCTTCCGTTACAAAACAGGCAGAATAATACTTTTGGTCTTAGTCATAATCTTGTGTCCACCATAAAGTCAGGGAAGAACAACAGTCTTGAACATCACACATTTGTGTATTATCTTCATATGCCGCCTGTGCCTATTTTTAATTGTATACCTTGAATTTATTTTTGTTTTCTTGAGCTTTTCCCAAGCAAGAATATCTAAGAAATTATAGTTCTGATATGACAGAAACACACTGAGATGTGTTTCTAAGTATGTTTTAAAAAGCACACGACTATTAAAGTACAAGAAACCTCCAAAACACACATAAAACAGCTATGAACAGATTACATCATGTCCTACCATGGCCAGTAAAGAATTAGACACAGAGGGAGGAAGTGGGTTCAAGGGCCTATATTCTGTACGTTGTAGTAACTCCTAAGGATGAAGCTGGGCATGGAGTACCAAAGAAGAAGATCTGGGGCCCTGGGCAGACCAGGAGGAGAGGAAACTGGTCCTTCTTTTGAAATTCCTGGGGGAGGCTGAGCACCAAAGTAAGTGCATTACTGAATCCATACGTATGAAGAGCTGTCACTGAAGCACTGTGGTCCAACATTCCTACTATTTGTCCTGGATCACTGCTGTTGCAGAGATAATCAATTACTTATGGAGGATGAAGCAGACACAGCCTGCTAAAGAGTAGCAGGATATGCCACTTTGACGTAAGGATTTGAGGATGTTTCCCCCAAATATGCCACTTTGACATGAGGATCATTTTGAGCTGCAGGCAACTGGGAAGAAGCAGATAAAAGAAGAGGTTTCTGCCCTCCCCTTATTTATATAAAATCATGACATAAATTTGTAAAGATGTCTCCTGCACTCCCCTCTCTACCAGCAATGACAGAAGTTAGTTACTGGAGACAACTCTAGACCTCTATCAACCCAGAGATAGCACCCAAGATATCTATGTAAAAAAATCTTGCTAAAACCCTCATCTATCATTACTTTCCCCCATGTTTACCTTCCTACAATCTGCTCCCCCTACAAGCTCAAAGTCCTTTTCCTTTGTATTGTTACTTCTCTACACATCTTGTTTCATGGTTGTTTTGTTAAGACGCTATATAAGCTGAAGTTCTAACCACTCCTTTGAGTTACTACTCATCACTGGGTACTCCCAGGTGTATATGTGATACACATACTAATCAACTTCTATTTGTTTGTCTCCTGTTGTCTTTTGTCAGTCTAATTTTCAGAGAACCTGAGATGGGTAGAGGAAAAGACTTTTTTCCTCCTCTATACTACCTGTTAGTTTCCTTTGCATTTGTGAGTAACTGTAGTTTTTTTCTGGCATTGATAATTTTAACAGAACGAGATTTGCTGATTTAAAAAAAAATGAATGTCTCTTTTTTCTTTTGGGACAAATCCATACTGAAAGCTAAATAAGTGATTGCTGCTTTTGTGCCTGTAGTCCATGAGCAAGACCAAAGAGATGGGTGTTTTCCTGGGAGAATGTATAGATTTTGCAAAAGTTCTCAGCTGAGCCTAATATTATCTTGAAAAGACATGAACAATTGGCCCAAGAGTGGCAGAGAAGATTGCATGCTGCCATGGCACTGATTTTAGGTGGGGGAGCACATGCCAATCATACCCAGGGTGACCCTTGAAGGGCCTGGGAAATGGGCTGCTCTAGACCAACAACTCACTCAGGATCATCTTTGTTTTCAGCCACACTCCCCGTAAGTATTGCTTGGGAAAATTAAAGAAAATATATGAGAGTGTGGGATGAAGGAATAGGTCATGTTAATACTGTTGTTAGATATTCAGCAAGTCACTCAGTAGACCAAAGTTATATGACTATTTGCATCGAGTATTATCTAAGGGCTACCACAGTGCCCCAGGACACTGTTCTACTCCTGACGGTTATGACAACAGTGACAACTATACTGTGCTTGCCATATAAGGGCCACTCTTCCAAGTTCTTTACCTATATTAATTTATATTAGTAATTTATTTAATCCTCACCATAAATTATATTTCATATACATATTATCCCCAAATCACAGATGAAGAAACTAAGTCTTGAGTGGTTGACCGGCCTACATCATGTAGCTAGAGTGAAGCAGAGCTTTGAGAATCCTAGCAGCTGGGTTTCAGGGTCTGTGCTCAGAAATACTATGCTATTCTGCTTTGCTTACTAAATACAAGATAGATAGATGGATGAATAGGAGAGGGTAAGCAGTGGCTAATGTGACTTAGTGAGTACGACGTGTCCGATCCTATATGGGGCCAGAACCTTAGTGGCTCTGACTCCTCTGCCTGTAACAGAAAGGTTATTGTTTGGGGTGCCTGGGTGGCTCAGTCAGTTAAGTGTCTGACCTGATTTCAGCTCAGGTCATGATCTCATGGTTTGTGAGTCTGAGCCCTGCTTTGGGCTCTGCACTGATGGTACACAGCCTGCTTGGGATTCTCTCTCTCTCCCTCCATCACTGCCCCTCCCCTGCTCATGCTTTATTTCTCTCTCTCAAAATAAATGAAATATACATTAAAAAAATTAACAAAAAAGCAAGATCATGGTTTTCCTTTCCCGTCAAATACACAACTAAAATAAATGAATGGAAGGTCACTCAAGATTCCCTATGGAGTGTTTGGGGAAAATGTTATCAGGTCTATTTAAACAACAACAAACCCTGGGTAAATAAATACTGTTTCCTAACATTAATGTTTGTCTTTAAGGCATTAGTGACAAATCAGAGAATTCAGGATCATGTGTTGTTTGCTTCCAAAGACAAGACAGGATATAAATTATTTGAGTCTTCATCTGTTTTCCTTACAATATCCCCTGGTGGAAACCCATTCAGAATGATCAAGCTCCTTGAAATACGGTTATGTGTACATCAACTTTAATATTATAATAAGGTTGGAGTTATTTTGAATTTGAGAAACACCTGTCACAACGGCATCATCAAATTAAGGCTCTGGGCCACTATGTGGATATGAAAAAGCTAAAAGTGTAACAGGGGCTCATCATTCTTCTTTTAATGGCATTCAGGATCCATTATTGAAATATATTGCGTAGGGTGCTACTCAGGGGCTAGGCTATAGAGTTCTGGAATCATACAGCCTAAGTTGGAAATCCACTTGTAGGCTCTGTGACCCAAGGCTAATTATGAAACCTCCCTGTGACTCTGACTCTTCTTGTGTAAACTGCTCTAAATATTGCCCCAAGATCAGGAGGTGGTCTGTGTCTTTAGATCTTAGCACAGTGCCACGTACATTGCAAACACTCAAGAAATGTTAGGTAAATGAATAAACACGTGTGCAATTTTCATATAGGCTATAACAAATAAAAAGTTCATTCAATAAAAATATTTATATTAGAAAAAGGTCTGGCACTAGGTCTTTCACAGAATGTGCACTCACCAGGTGTTAAATGTGTATCTTAATTATCCAATTGATGGCCTCCTGGTGCATGCTCTTTCTGACAGGCTATATGTAAAATAATCCCCCCTGAGGCATTCCAATGAATAAAGCAGGCAAATAATCTGAGTATGTCTCCTCTACAGTAAGCACAATCGTGGCTGGAAAATAGCCTTTCAGCAACGTAACATCATTTTTTCTTAGTGGTTTCGCTCCTGCACTTATCTCGTAACTTTGAAGTAGATTAATCCATTAGAAGGTGTACTCCTAGTGTTTAGTAATTGCCAGTAAAGTCTAATCAGATAGCAACTGCTAGAGAAGAGCCTTCAAGAAATACTAGAAGATAATTAAAACATTAAGGTTATGCAAAAGTAGCAAATCAATAGAGACAGTAAACACGGTTTATCAACAGTCCTGAGAACATTTTTTCAATTCTAAAATGTAAATGGACTTGGGGGTAGAACACACGGCTAGGTTGACAGATAGGATCCCGGTAACGGTTTAATTAACTCCAGTTTCCTGCATGTTAAAGGTTGCCTCAGCCCACTGGCTCATGTAACAAACCCTCTTAGGATTTTGTTAGCTGGCGTCTGATACGAAGACCAGGCAGCCTTTCTTTCTTACAGGGTTACGTTTTGCCCTCCTCCTCAAGAGGCCTTATCAAAACACAGCCCACTGTTTTCTCTATAAATACACAGATATTTTTAATTTCAGCTAAAATGGTCTGAATTTGTAATCAAGGTAAAGGAAACACACACACACACACACACACACACACACACACACACACACAGCCTAAGTAATGAGAAGGCTTTGCTGGGCAGAATTGCGTAATTAAAATTATATATTAAAATTCACATGTAGTGTGGGTAGAATTTTAGAACGGCCATGGCAGCTCTCCAGATGATTCATTTGCTGTTTTTAATTCTTCTATAATGTAGGCTATTTTATAATTAGCTGCAGAATTGTGTCACTCGCTTAGTTCAACCCGATTTAAGAGATAATACACAGTGTTTACTATTAATGGATATTGAAACTACTACTCTGAGCATCTCCAGTAAAGAACAGCTATTTACTGTTCTCAGTGAGCCATTTTACATTTTACTGGAATATGTCCAGTGGTTTCTGTTTTCTTTGGTTATCATGAATTAGTTAAAACTATAGGACAAGATGAGAGTAAACTTCATTTAAAGAATTGCAACATTTAAAAAAAAAATCGCTATGAGGACCAAGAATTAGTTAAAAGACAAATCCTTTTTCTAGCCCAGTAGAATTAGGTTTCACACAATTAACTTTATCATTAGTAAATAAAGGAGTCACTTAACCTCTGCCCTTGCAGAAAGAAGTTCTTGATATTTTGCTTGGTAAAGGCCAAGAAACCTATTATGGCTTATTTATTCATGTTGTTAAAAGGTTCTTCTTGAACATTGCGATATAGAAGCACATAATATGTAATCTTTGTTAATAAAGATCTATTTACTCCATTTAAAGAAGCTGGTTATTATATGATGCTCATCGAGGGCCAGGAACAAGAGACTTTTTTCTGTTGTTCCCATGGGGAAGATTATCAAGCTGTCGGTAAAGGACTCATTTTCTTTAAATTAGAAATCACCGAGGTATCCCATGTGGAGGATATTAAAAGCAAGGGTAGTCATGCCATCTTATTGCAAGATGAGCCAGACGTAACTACATCACTAAGGTTTTGCAATGAAATGTCCAAAATGCCAACTACCTGTGATTTAAAAAAATTCTCTTCTAACACTGAGGGTTTTCATTCCGAAGCAGAAATCTAAGCTTGTCCTTTTAAACAATGATTTAGAGGAAGAAATTTAACACCCCCTGCTTGCAACATCTATTTTTCAGTAAATCTATACTTTCTCTGCCCTCCGCCATGTTATCAGTCATCCACATCCCAGAGGAAATGCTTCAGGCTTGGGGTTAAATTAAGGTCCTATCTCTAGTGATTGTCTAGAAAGCTGTCTACCTTCTCAAACAAACTTATCTGCATTATATACAGCCATAAATGCTTCCTGCCAAGCAGAAACACTTTTTCTCCATTGATGTCAGTGGTGAGATTACTATTTGCCACTTGAAAATTAAAAGAAAAGCCACAATTACATTTCATTATAACTTGTAAATAGGGTGAACTCAATCAATCTAGTTCTGTGATGCTGAAATCAACATGGGATACTGTTGTCCCATACTCACTTAAAAAAAACAGGTCTAATGAGATGCATTGGTTTCATATTTCTCAAAATAATATTCCATAAGTTATATTACTTCTTACCATCCTTCTTTTAACATTTCAGTGGGATCTGTTCTGCTCATTTGAGTTAAGCATAGTATCTGACCAGACCCTTGCCTTACAATTTCTTGCCTACCAGGTAAAAACATAGAAAAATGTATGTAATACAAATTAGTTTTACTTAACAGAAAAAGTGTCTCAGACATCAGGGTTAGTCCAGGTCAAAGGAAACTAAACTTTCTGATAAAAATATTAAACATGTCACACACACACACACACACACATTCTTTTTTTCTTCCCCACTTAAACCAAACTCATTTCAGTGCTCTTTGTACATAAATACTGTAAAATATATTGGGTTTTATCACCTTTAGTCGGAGACAATTAGCAAGCCACTATGATTAAGAGCTAAACAAAGCCCAGTTCACAAAATAAGAGTGGCTCCACAAAAATTTGCCATAAAATCTCTGTGAGCAGTAGAGGTAGGTATCATAAAAAATACCCGAGCAGGAAAAGAGTAACTTATTCTACACCTCACTAGCAAACCACCGTGCAAGTGGAAGGAGGGAAAGAGGAAGGGATACTTCACATAGTGTGTGTTGCCATCAAATTCGTGAACTCATTTATTCAGTAAATACACAATGGGTACCTACTAGGCACAGTTTTAGGCCCTGGGGATTTGGGAGTTAACAGATAAAGTCCACATACTCATGGAGCTTATATTCTAGTGGGAGAGGAAAATAAACACACACACACACACACACACACACACACACACACACAACAAAGGTTATTGCTACCAAGGAAAGTGGGGGTGGGGGAGGACACATTTAAGGGGCTCAGAAAGGTCTCACAAGAAGGTGTCATTTAGGCAGCTATCTGGATGGAGTAAGGGAGTTGGCCATGTATATAAATAGGGGGAGAGCACTGCAAACAGAGAAAACAACAATCACAAAGGCCCTGAGGTACTCAGAAGAGCAGGGAAGGTAGTATGGCTGGGCTAGAGGAAAAGTGGTAGGAGACGACAGCAGAAAGGTGGTGGTAGGCTCTACGATGACCTGTGAGTAAGCCTGGAGGCCACCGTGAGTAATTTGAGCGCTGTGAAAGGGCATATGGTGGTCTGACATGATAAAGCATGACTATGCTGTGTGCAGAACAGACTAAGGGGATGGGGTAAAGGCAGGAAGACCAGTCAGCGGACTACAATCATCTAAAGAAGAAATTATTATGGCTTAGACCACAGTGTTGACAACAGAAAAGGTGACAAACACTCAGTTTTTAGATACATTATGAAAGAGCATCAAGAATTTACTGTAAGATGGGATGCAGGGTTGAGATAAGGATGACCATGAGGTTTCTGGCTGGTAAAATTGGAAAAATACAGCTGCAATTTACAGAGACTGGGGTGACTTTGGGGAGCAAGAAGTAGGGATGGGAAGTGGTGGGTGTAAAAGCTTGATAATGGACTCAAGTTCAAAATGCCTATTAGACTTCCAATTGGAGATGTCAACAAGAGAATTCGATACATGAGCCTGGAATGAAGGGAAGAGGTCCAGGCTGGAGACACAAATTTAAGGTCGTTCGAATATAGATGACACTTAAATCCATGACATTGGATGAGCTCACCTGAAAAGTAGGTGGAGACAGTGGAGAATTCTGGTTGCCGGGCTTGGAAAACTCAGAGGTTTAGAAGGCTGAGGTGTGGGGGAGGACCAGCAAAACAACCCAAGAAAGGTAGCTGGTAAGCTAGGGAGGGTAATTAAGCAAGAGATTTATTCCAGAAGTCAACTGGAAGTGCTTCAAGGAAGGTGTACTGCATTATGTCAATGTTGCTGATAAAGAAAGGGAGAGAACAGAAAAATGGCTATTGGGTTAGACTATGAAGGTCACTGGCGATCTCAGCTAGAGCACCATCGGTGGAGTGAGGAGGACAAGACAGAAAGAAGGACAGGAGATAGTCTTATAGGAGTTTTTCAGTCAAGAGGAGTAGAAAAATGGAGCAGTACCTAGAGAGGGGTCTGGGTAGGGTTATTTTTAAGGTGGGAGGTATTACAGTACATTTGGATACTGATGAAAATGATCTAGAAAAAAAGGTAAGCCTTCATGACACAGGAGAGAGAGGAAATAACGGTCCACATGTGTATTGGGTAAACGCCGCTACCTATTAATAAATTCCACTTTACAGACTACAAATCCCCCATGGTCTTACAAGTTCACTTAAGTTTACATAAAGGGAAATGGGTTAGGAGTAGGACTGATGACATCAAAGCTTCTAACTAGTTGACACTTATACTTGTGTGTTTTCACAAATCGAAATGCATATTCAAAACTAGGGGTGATAGTCGCTTTGTAAAGCAGAACCACAATCCAAAGCTCAGTTCTCCTACTCTCTGCCGAGAAAAGTCATGTTCAAATAAAAATCAGATGGGGCGCGGTGAGGGGGGGTGGTCTTACAACAAACACAGGTGAACAAGAGGTAAACATACATTTGTCTCATGTAGTATTGGTTCAGATTCAATTCAGAACCTGAAGACGGGAAGAAAACCATTCTGCCATGGCACGACTGTAGCTGAAGTTTTGTTTCACGGTATCTTGGTGAGACTGACATAGCCAGTGTTGTATTGTCCCATCACGAATGCCACAAGCTAAATCCCTCTCTGTGCCTCCTGCTTCCACCTCTAAAGAGCTAACCCATACATTAGCTATGTCTCTCTCATGTGTCATGAAGGTTTTCCGTTTCTGTGACCATCTCTTGAGGGCATGTGCTATCATCCAGTAGCCCTAATGTTTGAGCCACACTAAGATTATTTACGCTTTGAAGATTCTTTTATAGTTTTTGTAATTGGATTTTTAAAAACTCACCTAGACAATAGATTGGAGAGCAAGAACAATTCCCTGTAGTTCTGCACCGTGATGAGAACTAGGACTTCATTCTATTAAGCACAGATGTTCGAAATGTGCTACACGGGCTCTTTCATATTGCTTAGAAAATAGATATGCGCGGGTAACCTCAATGGAAAGGTATTTACTGTATGGAGATACAGGAAAGTAAGGAAGACAAGAAATAATTTCAACTGTTATATATCCCGATGTCATCAGAAAGCAATGCCGTTCAAGACATAGGACATTGTTTAAAATACCTTATGTCCCCAGTGAACATATTTGTTTATTTGTTGTCCTGATCTTTGGGTGACATTATCCCTGTCTTTGAGTCATTACCAACAAAACCCACTCTGTACTCCTCTTCACTTTGAAGCTGGTGCTTATGCATGGTTTTCCAGCCTGGGAGATTGCTTATTTTTGATTCTATGTATTTTGGCCCCTAACTGTTCTAACAATTACCCGCCCTCCTCCAGACAAAGGCTAAGACTGAGGTTATCATTTTCCTAGGTTTCCATCAACATCATAGGCTGCTGCTTCTTTGTGGACTCATTCCCAGATTCACAGTCTTCGCGGTCATTACATGTTTTGGTTTCATGAATGTCACTTCTTGTCTCCCTTCTCATTTCCTGCTCTGTTGTCCTCCAGGTGATGTCATTCGACCATGCTCTTGCCTTTGACTAATGTCCACACCCATGTAATTTCAACTGCTCAGCTGCTTCTCTCCTCCACATATCAGCTCAAGTGTCGCTTGAGTCACACTGGACCCATCCTCCCTCTCACTAAGACTCCGTGCTCCTTATAATCGGTTGTGACAAGGACACATTTTGACATATCAGTAATACACTTTACTATTTCTCTGGCTAAACTTCAAGACTCATGAGGGTGGAGCCTTTGTCTGCTTGGATTAAGTATTGTGCTACCAATTCCCCGTGGAGCATCTGGCACTTAGTAGGAGCTCAAAAATTAATGAAATATCAAGTAAGACAACCTCTAATTTACATTTCTCCCCATTAACAGAGTCCTTGTGCTAAACAATGTCACAGGCCCGCCCCCATGTCTGATATATCAGTAGTGATCTGACAAATATATAGATGCATCATTGTGACTCCCATTAACATATCCCTTGGAGATTAATGCAGGTCAAGGACTCACTACATTTTATAAATATTTATTGACAGGATATACCAGGATAAATGTTATGGGAAAAACACACAAAATTGAATATTATTTTTGTTGTGCTTTGCTTTTCAAAATTTGGAGTTGCTGAGACAAAGAGGGATTTTCTTCACTTCGCTTAAAGATACTAGACTGGAGGAGGAATGTCACTTATCTAAGATTTAATGACCTTTTTTTCTTAGAGCTGCAAATAATCTGTCCCCACACTACCCTTTTTATCAAGATAATGACTTAAAAGTTTTTATTACTTTTGTTTTTAACTCTATCAGCACTTGTAAATTAATTAGAATAAAAACTGCTAAATAAGTTACTAGCTATAACTCATCCATAATTGATAATTAGAAACAACACTTTCTCTTGCACGGGTATGCTCTGTTATTAACTTAACTTTCATTTCTCTGGTCATTTTTTCCCCCTATAAACTCTGTGGAGTCCCTTAAATATACTGTATTACACACACACACACACACACACACACACACACACACACACACAAACAGCTGAAGTCCAAATGCAACTAATTTTATCAATTTTATAGAAGTGAATGTTACTATAAAGAAAAGATTATGGACATAACCAAGGCAATATATACTGTGGGTATATATATACTGTGGGCAGGGGTGATACAAAGGGCTAAAACTATTATTTAGTTTCTGTTTGTATACAAAATAATGACTTTACTAATGACATTATTAAAATTAAACAGTAGAGAAAATTATCTAAATTAAAAATTTTAAATAAACCAAAATAGTTATCCAGATATTACAAATGGAACAATTTGATGAGCATGGATATATACAAATAAAAGTATATATAAAGACAGAGGCAGAATTTTATGAAAACCCTTATTTTTTCAAAAGCATGAGATTAATTTTTCTAATTCGATGAAAAGAAGAAAAATGTGAATTGCTACATCACAAGTGCATGTTTCACCTCAAGAAAAAAGATTATGCAAAACCTAAAGAGGTTGGAATTCATTTTAAAAGTCAAATTCTTAGGGGCACCTGGGTGCCTCAGTCAGTTACGTGTCCGACTTCGGCTCAGGTCATGGTCTCACAGTGTGTGAGTTCAAGCCCTGTGCTGGGCTCTGTGCCGACAGCCCAGAGCCTGGAGCCTGCTTCAGAGTCTTTCTCTCTCTCTTTCTCTGCCCCTTACCCACTTGTCCTCTCTCTCTAAGATAAACATTTAAAAAATTTTTTTAAAAAGTCAAATTCTTTAACTTTAGACAGTATTGACCCATGGCTTCCTACGAAAGATGTTGACATCCCAATATTAGGGTATTAAAAAATTCCCGTTTCATTCTTTCTTCCTTACCTCCTGGTTTATAACATTTGCACTGTATTCTGTAATCCTATTCCCTAGTTTTTAAAGTATGGATGGCATATTTCTCTACTTTTATATACCCATCTCTCTATTCTTAAAGTCTCCGTTTTTATTTAGTTAGAACAAACTTTGATGTTTTAATTACTTTTTATGAGAACGCCCCATGGATGGGTATTTCTTGAGGTTTTGTATCCAGGGCAATACATATTCAATCAAGGTCGACCAGGGAATTGGGACAATCAGTCCTGGTGTTTCAAGAAGGGTGGAATTTGATGGAAGGAGTTAGACGTTTACTCAACTATTGAAAGAGAGCGCTGTAAGTCAAGGAAGCCGACATTTAAGAAAGCAGGAAGGACAGAAACCAGAAGAAGCCACCACTGCTAACTTCAGTGGCCTCTAGCATCCATGTAAGTGATATTCAAGAGGATGCTGAGAAGTTGCCATAGGCTGGAACCCACATGCTTGCCTGCTGCCGGCACGAAGCCATGGTCGCTTTTGCACCTGTTCTGCCTTCTATATCTTGTGCCAGTTCCTGTCACTGGCAGAATCCAGTCTGGAACTTGGCTGGCTGAGATGGGAGAAAATAGTACTTCCAGTCTCGGTGCCTTAAAATATGGGTGTGGGGTGGGGTACATAAAAGGGTCAAAATAACACCTGGTCACAACAGACAATTCTGACTTCTCTGAGCATTCTGGAAGCATACATTCTTTCCCAGAGAAATCTTCACCTGTGGCTACTGGCAATGACTACGACTAGCGAGCCTGGTTCCTTTCTTCCCATCCCACTACTTTATTATTTTTTAAAAACCTAGATAGGAAAGAAATTTATTTTTGAAGCTCAATAATATCATTCAGACTCATGCTATTTGTGTCTAAGTATATGAAAGAGCCTGTGTTTTCAAGCTCTTACCACAGGCGGCCATACAGTTTGCAAAGACCAATGGAGTGTGAGGAGAAATGGCATGGGAGCATGAAGAATAAACATATCTAACATTTTCAAAAGGTATTACCTACCAAAATTTATAGGTGTCATTCCATTATGGTAATATTTTTATTTCTCAATATCTGTTCTAGGGCAGCGTTCAACCATGAGCATAGAGACATATACAGGTGTTTAGTGCACTATTGTTCATTTGTAACAGTGGACCTCTGGGAATAATTCGATATTGATTAGTAGGGCAATAAATGAATGATAGGAATATCCAGAATCTGGACTACTAAGTATTATGTTGCATAGGTCTATATCTAAGACTTTAAAAGATCTTCAAGAGGTTGTTAAAATGTAGTTAAGTTAAAAAAAGCAAGTTGCAGAAAAAAAATTAAAATTCCACATATGTGAAACACCAAATTTATGTGTTATATATGTATGTACATAGCAAGAAAAGGTAGAAGAATAAATTTAATCATGGTAAGTATGGGTAGTTCTGGAGTGGTGGAGGCTTTGGAGCCTGAGGAATGGGGTAGGAAGGCATTTAACATTACGTCATTCTGTATTGTTATTTCTTACAGCGGTAACATATTTGTGTTGTACCATGTAATAAATAAACTAAAAGCTAACACGACACCTTATTGCTTAATGGATATCCCTTAAACACTGTTTTGATGGGTGAAGTGAGGAGAGAATTGGGACGAAAGAAACAAAAGGAAACCAGCATTTATTGAGTGAATATGTCTGTTGCTGTGTCAGGTATTCTACTTAGTGATGTTCATGCCAGTCCCTGAGATAAAACAGTGTAATCCACTTGTCAGAGATGAAGAAACACCTTCCGTAATCATTACTTAATCCACTAGCACCCTACTGGCAAATGGCAGAGCCAAGGTCAAGACCCAAGATGTCTCTAAATGCCATATTGTTACACTTCCTAAGATAAGCCAATGATGGTTAAACAGGCTTCGTTTATTTTTAACAACCGCAGTAAGCAATGTATTTGGAAGAGAGCAACCAACAGCGTGGGCAGCATGGATAGGAATGCCCAATTAACCTTGCCTTCTCCAATTTCTGTTGCACCTCGTGCTTCTCCCTAACTCTCAGTTCCTCCATAAGTTTTTATGGTCTTTCTTCTTCTCCTGACTCTTCCAGACTTGTTTATTCTTTTTACCAGACTCCTGCGCCTAGATATTCTTTGACTTTGAGTTACTCACTTTTCACTAAGAGTTCTGTTCCTTATATTGTCTGGGCCGAGGAGAAATTAAATGTCATTATGTGGACTAAACTTAAAATGTATGAACCAAGAGTATTTGATATTTTAATAATAGATCCCACCCTAGATGATCCTAAAGGTGATTTTTAAATTATCAAAGGGAAAATGATCTAGTCCAGATAGTATCCCAAGAGAATCTCATGAAGTTTTTCTATCTAATTTTAGCTGCTTTATTAACGTGGGCCATCAAACCAAAATAATTCTTCCTCTATGTACTCAGCAAGTTAATATTGAGCTGGGATTTTCCGGAAGACATGACAAGAGTTCATAACTTTGTTATCTGTCTAAATAACCTCGTAAAATCATACCAAGGATACTAACGGTGCTAGAAACTATATGGATAACATAAATGAAAGCATCCTAATCTATTTTATAACTAGTGAGGGATGGCTTCTGGTAATTTACATAAAGGCTTTATTAGTTCTTGGTTACCAGAACGTAATGACGAGTATTTTTATTTTTTAGTCTCCCACACTTAAATGAAAACCAAGATTTTGCTATTGGTGTGTGGAGAGAAAAGACAACAAATAAATGCCCAAAACTCTAAACGCTCATCCCTTGTTGTATGGATCTAGGTTCTAGAATTCTCTCCCTCAGAATGCAACTATTCGAGTACAAATGGAGCTGATATTTCACTGAGGCAATGAATGTCGACTGAACCTGCCTCAACCTGACTACACCTCAAACTTTTATTATGCTTTTCTCCACCCAGGTCCATAAAGCTTCTCAGTGACCCCAGCTTTGGTCCACCAGACGGAGGCCATGTCTTGGAATTCTCTCATCCATAGCTGCTGCAATGAACTTGAGGGATGGATCTCTTTTTGGCTTAGAGCCTCCTATATCTCAGGGATCAAAAAGGGGATCTATGTTTGGCCAAACTGTTTCATGTTACCTAGAGAGAGAATGTTACTAATCCAAATTACTCTCTGACTGTGACACATCCATCAGTAGAAAGCTATTTGACACTTTCAGCTAAAATATTCTCACTGCCTGAGTGCTGGGATTGTGGGTATTTTCCATGACAGAAAAACTGTAGCCATGTTTTGAAGGAAAAGGACTGATACAAAGGCTGTGAACCTGTTTTGCACTTTTCATTCCAATCCTCAAGGTTAGATAAGGGACAGAAATTGAAAGAAAACTACGTTCCTGAATTAAATGCGCAAGTGTCTATGAAGTAGCTTGAAGTGGTCAAGTTGAACACAAAGGCCTACACAATCTTCAAATTGTGGCACTGAAAAGGATTGCGGAGATTATGTAATTCAAACTCCTGATTTTACAGATGAGGAAGCAGCATCCCACAAGATGAAAGAAAACGTGTGAGGCCAAAAGTGGTAATTCGAGGCAACATGAGGCTTGATTCAGTTACCTGACTCCTAATCTGATTCTATTCCTAAACTGCCTAATGAATCACTTTGACTCCATCGAAGGGAATTTTGAACTTGGGAAAGTACACTTGTGGAACAACTATGTTGCGCTGAATGGGTACAATAATTGATGCTATATCAATATAATGTCTGTTTTTTAGTATGTGAAGTATTATAGGTATCCTTGGGCATTTATATTGCACATTGATGCAGGTTTATAATTTCCTATCTCGCATCAGACTTTGACACTATTATTCCATATGTGTGCAGTTCTTAGCATTATAATCATAATCTCTTATATTACTTTACTTGAACTTCTCAGCTTTAAAATTTTACATTAACCATATGAGTGTATTTTTTTCCATTTTGCAAAGAATGAAATTGAGTCCCATAAAGGTTAAGCAATTGGAACTAGGATCCGTATCTTCACACTTTTCATTTTAGCTTGATAATCAGATATATCAGCACTATAAAGGGTCATAAAGATTAAAAAAAAAATAACTAGCAAGCCAAGGTATCTTTTTAGGTCTTCATTTTTTCCTGTCTCTTCATTTTCAGCTGACTGAGGAAGAGAACCAGACATGAGGCAGAGACCTCACGTTGATTTAGTAAATACTTCAAGTTTCGTGGCTGTCTCACTAAGCAATTATTTTTTTAGGAAGACCATTTACTGTTAAATTGAAACTATTCTTTGCTGCTATGATTATGACAATTTGTTTTTTACCAGGAAGGATAATTTGGAGGCCATTAAACGGATAACACTAATCTCATGAATGTCTTGACATTAACAATTTTGACAATATTCTGACACTTGTCAAGACTCACTAAAATGAGATGGGGCGCCTGGGTGGCTCAGTGGGTTGAGCGACCGACTTCGGCTCAGGTCACGATCTCGCGGTCCGTGAGTTCGAGCCCCGCGTCAGGCTCTGGGCTGATGGCTCAGAGCCTGGAGCCTGCTTCCGATTCTGTGTCTCCCTCTCTCTCTGCCCCTCCCCCGTTCATGCTCTGTCTCTCTCTGTCTCAAAAATAAATAAATGTTAAAAAATAAAAAAATAAAAAAAAATAAAAAAATAAACATCCAAAAAAAAAAGACTCACTAAAATTGGAGGATTCTTGCGTTGTTTTTAAGTATTATGATATATAAGACTTAAGTGTGGTTTTGAGGAACAATGACTAAATCTTCTACCCAATCAAAAGCTATTTTTAACATGATTTAATTTTGAAGCTATGCATGGTAACCAAATTATAAACAGCCAAATAATATTAGAAAATATAAAATTTGGTACATGTCATTGGATTCAAGGCTAAGGCTCTCTTAGTGCATGAGAAAGAGGTAAGCTCTGTATCATCTGACATTATGTTTCTTTGAGGAGCCAAAGATCAAAATTATACTAATAAGCTGTTACAATAATTAACATTCATTTTTATGTTAATGAGAGGTCCAATTAGGTGAAGGAGAGGAAGCATTCCATTTTTGGTATAAAAGTGTTCCTTATTATTTTTCTATTTTAATTCTCATGTATTTGCGATGGTATAGGTTTGGTGTCGTGCCCCATGATTTCATCTCCTTGTGTGATAGAATTATAATTTGTTCTTAAACTTGATGCAAATCAACATATTCATTACTAGCTTACATGATTAAAGGCAGAACATATTTGTTCAACCTTCTCATCAAACCAAGCCAATGTGATGGCTACAATTTTGTAAGGCATAAAGGTTTAGAAAGAACCTTGACAAAAACAAAACTAAACAAAAACTAAAAATATAACTAAGTTATGTTTTGTAGAAATAGGGTAAATGATGTATCCACTGAAGAGCCCCTCGAGTTAACTCTGGAGGTTTCGCATTATTCAATTTCTTTTGTGTACAGTTTTCCTCAGTTAGAAAACTCCCATAGCCATTTACAGTTCCTTAAAATAATAAAGAGTTTAAAGAACTGTCTTTTCTAATCTGCTCAACTGAGAAAATTTAAAGACATATTAAAATCAGTTTCACTTTAAAAATTCAGTTTTCAAATGAAAGGCTGATTGCAATAATTGACATTAAGTGCTGTTTTGAGTAGCAAACCAGTGACTTGTTAATTGACATTAAACAGAAAAAGTTTGTGAAATGATATTAAATTAACATTTACATTAAATTAATAAAAAATAGTTTGGGGTATGAGAAAAGAACTTTCCCATTAGTGGGAATTTCCATTAATAGAGTTGATATTAAATGAACTTGGTAACAGTAGGCAAGGGGGAAAAGATGTCTGGAAATGAAAGAAACTCAGTGAGCAGAGAAGAAACTGCTAGAAATGGCATCAGCTTCAAAAGGAAAGACTTGGTTTTTATTAATGAGGTAGTTAAAGAAACGGCATGAACTGCTTAGCAAAGAAATAAAAATGAAGGTTCTCTTCCATGGCCCAGAGAAAATGTTTTATAAACCACAGCTTTCAAAGGCCCATTATCATCATGTTTTGGAAAAAAGTAGTTTTTTCAACAGGCTTGATTTAAGAGAACTGTTTTTGTGGTATTTGTTTCTCAGGTTTTCTGAGCATCAAGCTACAATATAAAGTCTCAGACGTTTACTGACTAAGGTATGTAAGTATTGAATGTTTAATCTCTGTTTACAGAGTCATTATGTAAGTCTATGTGGCAGTATGACCTCAATGAAAAGGATAAAAATTAGGGAGAAATTTCTGTAAGCAGCGATCATCCAAACACCTGCTTTTGCCTTACTAGGAAAGGTAAGTCCAAATAGGTTTTGTGGAGTTCATATAATTATGCCTCAAAATGCTACTTTCCTATGAGCACCATTAGGATTATCGTTAAGTTAGAAATGAGAGAGCCGATCCCGATGATTGATGGTTTCAGCATCATGCCTATTTCCAAAAACAGAAGCTTCAAAATGCCCATTACTCATTTTGACAGGACTCGGCTAATCAGATACACCACCTTAATTTCACTTCTAAAGCTGAGGACATAGACAATGATGGACAGGAAAAAATTCTGCGGTTGGTGGTGGTGAAGGCATCAGCACCCACTTTCCGGGATGGCCTTACCCAGTGGAGCAAGCTACGGCATGTAACATCCAGTGACTGGTGTTGGTGACCCGAGTTATAGACAACAGTAGCCAGTCACGGTAGTCACAGTGTTCTCACTGCACTGGGTCCCCGGCAGGTCTTGCTGTGGCACTGGCTATACGGCTTCCCTCTGTTCTGAGCCAGGTTGGCCCCTATTCTCGGTGAATCTGTGACCTAGCTTTTCAAGTTCAATAATTGCCCTTTCTCTTGAATAAGCCTGCATGAGTCTCTGTTGGTTGCAAATAAAAACCTCCCCGATACGAGGAACTTGCATTTAATTATACGGGAATATCACAATACATGCTGGGTATTCAATAAATATTTGTTGAATGAATCGAAAACGTGAGTAAGACTCTTGATTCTCAAATATCAATTTACCTTATCTTGACACTCGTGTCACTGCTAATAAATGAAACGTCTCGAGAAAATGTATAAGCTGTCCTTGAAATACCTTTACCACTGACAGGCAGCTCCGAGCAGTCTCAGTGAGAACGGCATGGAAAGCTACACTGACACTCCAGTGCGAAGCTTGAAATTTTTGTGATCCAGATTGCAGAGACATGTGCCAGAGCACACTGGAGGGTAAAAGAATCTGTTACCTTTCAGGGTACACCGTCTCTGACTCAACACAGACATCGTTACAAGTAACTTCAGGGGTTCCACTCAAAAAAAAAAAAAAACACCTGCCTCATCTACTAACCTTAATTTCTACTTTGGGCACCGCATACACAATGCAGATAAAACTGTCTGTTGGCACTGAAATGCACCCAGTAGGGAGTTTCATTTGTCGTTTTACTTGGGGTGTGCACAAACCCATCGCTACAATTACCGCCTCATGCTACGTATTGAGTGTTCATATTTTCTGCCTCAAGGACATTTTTTCCCAGCATGGTCATTCCATGTTTCTGTGTACAGAAGCACGACACTGTCCTTTTTCCCATCTGTTCCCTGGGCTGGTTTTGGTTACTATTCCCTATAGGAAAGGACAACATTGTCTTCTGAGTTTTCTTGCATTGTCGCCACGTAGGACATGCAATGATTCTATTGGAGAAGCTAAGAACTTCCTTTAGAACATGTTCGCTCATTACTAATGACTCTCCTTCATTTTTGTGAAATACCATTTCATTAGGCCATCTTCGTAATTCATCTCAAAACCTGTCAGGACACAGAGCACAGAGCATCATCTAGTAACTCAGAATAAACTTGGAAGAGCCCGTAGCTAATGATACAATAATCCGACTATGTCAAATGAGTGTTATAGACTGTAACCGTTGGTTACAGGAAGGAATCCTAGACAATCAGGACTTGATCTCAACAGAGTGGGGACTGCAGTGTGCGAAGTCCCTCAACAGGTGGACGCTGCGTGGCCCTGGGGGCAGGGTGGAAGGATGCTGAGAAGTCAGGATGTTTGGTTCCTCAAAACTTCAATAAAATATTTCTCCCTTCCCTTCTTCACACACTGGGTTAGACTTGACTTCACCGGGCAGATGTCTCCAGTTACAAAGTTAGGACAAAAGGCCAATGAGTTTTCAGATTTCATCTGGTCCTAATCCATTTGCTATACCGAGGGTCACTGGACATTTTTTTTTTTAAATGTTCACTCAGTTCTTCATATTATTTAATCAAACTCAAATTTTATGAAAGAATAAGAAACTGAAGAAAATACTTGAGATTCCAGGAAGCAAGGCAAGATCCCCCAGGTGCCCATGATTAGAATGAACTCAACAGAGTTCACGGTACGTTAAATGTCAACTAAACAGAGCTGCGATTGTGAGTTGGTTTCACTTGACAGCTATGGGGTTTATTTCCAGCCACTTCCCATTGGAAAGGTCAACCAATCACAGTAATTAAGAATTCTTTTGTATTAGTCTTACACAGCTTGGAAAGACCAGTAAATATTCTCAACTTCGAAGATGTAGTTTCTACAGAGAGACCGTCCATCTTAACCTGGGATTTTTCTGAAATGGAAGTAATTTTCAGGTTTTGAGTCTTAAGCATGCTTATCCTCACTTGCACTGTGGAGGCTGATTTTACAGTAATGTTTTTGATAGTCACAGTTAACAAAAAGAAAGCCTCTGAAAACCAGACAATCTACGATGTTAAATACATGAACACTCAGAGATTACAATACTTATGAAAGCTCAAGCATTTCAGATGCTGTTTTAGAAAATGTACGGGGAATCTTACTTTCCAATCAACATCAGCCTAAATGATAGCAATTCTTCGCTGAAAGCAATTTTCTGCTGAGTTTATATGTATGTGTATGTGTGTTTAGCAAAAACATAAATTGCAAAATTTTATTTTTTGCAGGAAAAAAAAAACCCAACTGCTAGGAAGCCTGAATAGTTAGAGATTGAGGGTATATACAAGGAGCAATTTCTGACTGTCAAACTCAGGGCCTCTGCCCTGGCTCATGTTATCCTCTCTCAACTTCTGTTTACTGGCTTTACCACCATGTAACACATTATGTATATTATTTAATTATAGTCTCTGCCAAAGAGGTCAGAGGTATTTGTTTTGGTCACTGTTTAATCCCCAAACCTAGAAGGATCCTGACACACAGTGGGATCTCAATAAATACTTATTGAATGAGAGAGAAGGAAGTAAATCTTACTTCTGTCAAGAGCTGTCTTTTCAAACATATTCAAGTCTCTACTGTATCTACTTATTTTGGAAAAGGAAGGGTGAACGTCTAGGCATAGTTTTACCAGGTTTTTTAAAAATTTATTTTATTTAAAACATTTTTAATGTTTTATTTATTTTTGAGAGAGAAAGAAAGAGGAAGCAGAGGGAGGGGCAGAGAGAGGGAGACACAGAATCTGAAGCAGGCTCTAGGTTCTGAGCTGTCAGCACAGAGCCCAATGCGGGGCTCGAACTCACAGACCGCGAGATCATGACCTGACCCAAAGTCAGATGGCTAACCAAGTCACCCAGGTGCCCTACCAGTTTCAATCTAAAACTACAGGAATGAGGGAGAAGTTGATGGTCCTGTCACGTTAACAACAACATGCAACAAAGAAGGTATTTGAATTATTGAGTGAGAGGGGGGAAATGTCAGGCCACAGTCTAAGAGTATTGAGAACTACCAGTGGCTTATAGTGTGGAGCAGAAATCTTTCAAGAATAACTTCTCTCTCCTCCTTCTCCTTCCTCTCCTGGATCCATGGGTCTTAACATAGGCAAGAGCTTTGCCCTGCTTAGGTTTCTGTCTCACGCTCTGTACAACTGTTCCTTTCCTTCTCCAATCCTTAGGGCAGGTAACATGTCACTAATATATTCTACTCCTGCCACCTAAAAACACATTTGATTTTTCAAGTCTGTTTTTGTTCTAATTCCAGTATTTCTAGGGAAGAACTCTGGTTGTGTCAAATTGAACCAATTGGTGACCTGTAGAAGAGTAAGCTTTATTCCATGGACAGAGTCACAGTGTGCTAATTTTAGGGGTGATCAAATATCATCCCAAATGGGTGCTACAGTAACCACTTAGTTTTTGAACTATGGTTTACTGAGCCCTAAGTGGGTTTCATTGTAATGACACTCTCTTAAAAATAAGCTTATTCAGGGGCTCCTGGGTGGCTCAGTCGGTTGAGTGTCTGACTCTTGATTTTGACTCAGGTCATGATCTCATAGTTAGTGGGACTGAGCCCCACATCAGGCTCTGTGCTGACAGTGCAGAGCCTGCTTGGGATTCTCCCTTTCTCTGTCTCTCTGCCCCTCTCCCACTCATTCTCTCTCTCTCTCTCTCTCTCTCTCTCTCTCTCAGAACAAAAATTAAAAAAAAATAATCTTATTCAAAACTATCCCAAGAAAGTATTCTTTCCAAAAGAATGACTTAAATCTGTCTACAACAAAGCAAAAAAGAAAATGAAGCCTTTATGTCAACTATCAGAACATTTAAAAATCACACAAGGTTTTAGGATCAAGTAAGAGTAGGCCCAGAGTAAGTATAAAGGGACAGATAAAGGGATGAAAAAGACTTGAGAATTCCAATGACTTTTTATTACTCTGAGCTGCTAACAGGAGAAATTCAACAACTGTTATTAAATCTTCTATTTGAGTAAGTCTGGATTCCAGCACTTGCTCAGCTCTAATGTCTATGCTGGGAATTGGTGAGCTTTTCAGAGATCCTTGGAGAAGATCTCTGGACGAGAGACAATGCCTCTTTGAAAGAGTCCCTATAACCAAGTGAGTGAGACAGGTCTTCTTAAACATGTTTTATTTATTTAAAAAAAATTTTTTTTGCAGTTTGTTTATTGAGAGAGAGAGAAAGAGAGGGAAAGAGAAAATTTCAGACAGACAATCCTGGGCAGGCTCCATGCTGTCAGCACAGAGCCAAATGCAGAGCTCGATCTCATGAACCATGAGATCATGACTTGAGCCGAGATCGAGAATCAGACGCCCCCAGACAGGCCTTTCTGATACCACAGGTAACCATGCTTTTCTGACCCACGGTGCTGCCCCCACATCTCACATTCTACAATCCACCGGATTCAATAAAGTTCCTGAAAGGTCAGTCACTACCCCATTCTCCACTGATGAAGAGGGTTTGGTTCTAAAGAGTAACCTGTTGAAATATAACTTCTTGAGTGATCACCTCCAATTATTTTGTTTTAGATTTGTCTCCTTAGTTGGTTTGTAGGAACTTGCGTTTATAAACTTCCAGAGTATAGGTTTAATAGGTTTTGTATTTTTCTTCTCCTCAAGTGACCACAATTGTCCTTTTTACATATTTAGGTACATTTAATGATTTCTTAGCTCTGGCTAAGGTACCTGGCTCTGAAATATCTTTCTGTAAAATGTATTTTAATATATTCTCCCAAGTTTTACATTTTTGTATAATTTGCCTGTAAGTTTTTAAAAGATGCATTTAATGGGTAATAAATTTGAAATTGTTGGCAGTGTTCGTTGACTCTACCTTATATAGCACAATATTTCTAATCAAAAAAATATTCTCTCTATAGATCCTGAAGGAGAGGAAGAAAATTTGCCTAAATCAGGGTTGTCCAATCTAGATATTCTTATTTTAACTTTTTGGTGTTGAAAAATAAAATGTTCCACAAACACAGACTTTCAGAGATCCTTTCTTTCTGCTTCCATTTCAAAATATCTTACACTGAGAAACGACTCTAAAACATAAATACCTATAAAGATATCACTATAATTTCTTGGATACGTTTCCAAATTTAGATGTCCTACCTGGGCCTTCTTAATTCTGTTTGATTTCAGTAGAGAATACACATTTATTCAATTAAAAAGCGATCTATTAAAATGCTCTTCCCAATACTGGATTAAAATGAAAGAAGTTGGGGGGGGGGCAACAAAAAAAACCCCTCAATGTCATAAAAGAAAGAAAAACTGTGAAAATGCCTAATAGTCCAGATTAAAGAAAACTTAAGGGACATGACCACTGAGAATAGATTGTAACATATGATCCCAGAGAGGGGATCCTGTAAGGGGCGAGGAAAACACTCTAAAGAACATTATTAGGTCAAGTGACAAACTTTGAACAACTGGACTGTGGTTATACAAGAGAGTATCACTGATCTTAGGAAATACATATTGCAGTATTTTGGGTGAAGGGCCACAATATAGGTAACAAACTTTCAAATGCTTTAAGATAAAGATAGACGAGAAGGGCAAGGGAGAAGGAGACTGACAAAATCAGTGTGGCAAAATGGTAAAAATAAATCAATGTGAGGAAGGCATATACGGGTGCTCTTCTCCAAGTTGGAAACTTCTTCCAAATTAAAAGTTAAAACAAAAATAGTTTACTCCACTAAAGACAGTCCAAATCCTAAGTACAGCACTTGAAAATCAGATCTCATGCTCTGCTTGAGCTCTCATTATCCCAGTTTTTAGCTTTTCTCTTTTCCTTTGAAGAAAGGAGTGTAAATTCTGATCATCCTTTTGATTTAGTTATGTGCTCAGTGCTGAGAAGTCTATACACTGCCTGTGCTGCTCACGTGCTCCTGGATATGGCCGGGGCAGAAGCCAGAGTGTCAAGGGGAGCTCATCAAACCTATCTTCGATGATTTTTTTTAAAAAAAAATTTAAGGTTTTTATTCAGTTTTGAGAGACAGAGTCAGAGCACAAGTCGGGGAGAGGGACAGAGAGAGAGAGAGGAAGACAGAATCTGAAGCAGACTCCAGGCTCTGGGCTGTCAGCACAGAGCCTGACGTGGGCCTCGAACTCAAGAACCATGAGATCATGACCTGAGGTGGAGCTGGACCCTCAACCGACTGAGCCACCCAGGTGCCCCCCGTCTTGGCTGATTTTAATCCAACTTTTGATCATGACACCTCAAAACAAGTGGGAACTCCTGGACAAATGGTGAACCTCAAGACATGACAGTTATGAACGGGACTGTCTCCAACCAACTGGACTGGGGAGAGAGGGGATACCGTCATTAACAGGGAGACCCCTGTGAAAGCCATGTGCAAAGATTCAGAGCGAAGCAGCTCCTGGAACATGGGTGATGGTCAAACAATCCCAAACACTTCACTACTGGTGACAGAGGCAGGGAAGAACTGAAAGGTCAAAACATCAATGCTAACTAGTCCCACTGGAGAAAGGAGTTTCAAAATAGAGTTACACTATTTTGACAGTCAGAGGTCAGGAGTGCTTGGTATTTGAAACGAGCGCTGGCAGTCCATATGCATTCTTTTTAGAAGTATAAAAATACTGTGTTTGCCCTGTCAGAAAAAGATGAAAGATGACAATTTATAGTTTGTTGTTCCCAACAGGGTAAGTCCTTTATATTTCTATCTCGGTGACATTCAGCTTCATTTCTTTGTGTGTGTGTGTGTGTGTGTGTGTGTGTATGAGAGAAAGAGAGAGAGAGAGAGATGGAGACAGAGACGGAGAGAGAGACTGTACAAACTCAATAAGCTGTCAGGTGTCAAATGTAGGAAAGTCTCTATTTCTTCTTCTGGAGAGATGAAACATGACTTGGAATATGGCCTCAACTATAGATTCAAAAAAGTTATGTATTTGTCCTCAATCACACAATGGTTAGGAGAGTGCATGGCGTAAACTTCGTTCCCAGACAAGGAACAGAATTCTAAGCTGGCTGTATCCTAGTAGGAATGATCTCGGTCTTGGTCAGTGTCATCTGCGTAACGAAGAATAAGTAATTCTGAAACATATCAGAAATGATAGCCATTTTGATTTTTCACTCCCAGGATGATCAGTATTAAAGCCCTTTTCCTTCCTTCCTCCTGTGCTAATTTCAATGATTTTTAGCGCTTTCTCTGTGCCAGACATCCCAGTGTTTTACATACATTTTCTCATTTTACCCTTATTCCAACCCTGAGAGATAGGTATCACCTCTATTTGATAGGTAAGAGGGGCACCTAGGTAGCTCAGTCGGTTAAGTAGCAGGTCATGATCGGTGATTCATGGGTTGGAACCCTGAGACGGGCTCTGTGTTGACAGCTCAGAGCCTGGAGCCTGCTTTGGATTTTTTGTCTCCCTCTCTCTCTGTCCCTCGCCCCTCAACTCGTGCTCTGTCTCTCAAAATTGGATAAACATTAAAAAATGTTTTTAAAAATATGGGAGAAAAATGATGCTAACTGGTAAAGCATTTACTTCCCTCAAATTCAGTTGATGAGAACAGAGGGTTGGCACAGAAAGGACTGGTTTCCATTTGGGGGGATCTAAATCCTCAGCTCCAAACCACAATACAATTCTGTCTTCCAATGAGCAATGCCCTTTATTCCTATGTCAGCAATTTTCTGTTTGAAAAATGCATTTAAGGGACTCCATTTACCCTTTAACAGTCAGCAGGAACACATTTGATTCCTCTACAGGTGTCTTTCAGGTGATTGTAACTATATTGATTTCACCAAGTCAACCTTGCCAATGTGTTCTAATAATAACTCAAGAGCCTCACTTCATTAGAAATGAATTTTTTTTTAATGTTTATTTTTGAGAGGGGGGAGTGGCAGAGAGAGAGGAACACAGAATGTGAAGCAGGGTCCAGGTTCAGAGCTGTCAGCACAGAGCCCGACACGGGGCTCGAGCCTATGAACAACAGCAAGATCATGACCTGAGCTGAAGTCAGATACTTAAAGCAACTGAGCCACCCAGGAACTCCTGAGAGGAGTCTGTTCCTAATGCATTCTACTCTTGAAGAATCCAAATGTAAGACAATGATTTTATGTATTCAGTTCATAGCTGTCTTTAGAACCAATTTCTAACCATCTGTCTCTATCTATCTTTTGGAAAATAACAGAAAAAGCCCAATGCTTCTTCAATTTGATAAGTTTTCCAACATTTTAAAGCAGGTCTATTTTGTGCCTTTTTTTTTCTTGTCTACAAAAACTTTTCAGAATACAGGGTAACCTACCTGGCTCCGATAAATAAATCTTGTTTCTCTCCCAGAGAGGCAGACATGAGCCCAACACTTTTAAAGGTTCTCCCTTTCTAATATCAAACTTGTGGTTTTCTTTGAACTCCAGCCATCTGCAGGATTCCACCCCAAACTGATCTCAATGAGATCATGAGTTAGAACATGACCTGCAAACCCAGCACACGTTTAGAAATCAGCATGCTGCCTTGGTCCTTTTCCTCAGGAGGTACTCCATCCTCTGTGAGTGGATAATTCCTGGGCTGCTGGACTTGGGTAGTCCCTTTACAAACCCTCCCTTTATGCATCTTCTCCTTTATCTCATCAAGTAGATGTTACACTCCCATTAAGAAAATGACTTACAGTAAACTCTTAACAATTGTTCCTTCCCTTCCCTAGTTTAGAGTAATTAACAACTGCCCACCACCATGGAATCTAACACTCATCACCAGCTCTTTGGATTGCAAAACCAAAAACTTTCTACTAGTTGTGCTCTTTAAAGTCTGAATAGTTTTCTTGCATTAAGTCATATACAGAACTCAATGTCTCAAAGAGGTGAAGGCACCACTTAACAGCAGACAATGTGTAGTTTCTGAGTTAAATTTAAAACATGTACTCCAAAATCAATTAATAGGAAAAATTAGGCTTCTTGGGTGCTCAACACAAGTTTTTAGTTTGTGGTTATAAATATCATCTGTAGTCATATCAGCCTATCAGGTTTCTTTCCTTATCATTGACCTATATACCTGTACATAACATTTCGATTAAACTGATTCAGCACCTTCAAAGGGGAACGGTAACACTATTTTGTTCAAAGTTCAGTCATTAAAACTAAAAGTCGCTCACATTCCTCGCCCTTGAGAGATGTGAGGGGTTAGAAGCACTCGGCAATCATGCTGCTGGTCTTCAAATAGTAACTCTTCTGAGACACTGACCTTGGGCAAACAACTTAAACTTTCTGAAGCCCCGTTTTCTTATCAGTAAAATGTGCCCACTGTTGGCACTCCACAGATATTAGCTATTATTTTTAGACATAAATATTACACGTTATAAAATATAAGCTGTACAAACTGTACATAATATATAAAAGCAGCGACTGTATCATGATGACTAAATACGGACACATTCTTGGGATTCCCTGTAGACTATTATGTAGAATGAACTTGTTTTCCAAGCACATACTACCTGAACCTTTTTGAGCATTATTTGAGTAGAATGACGACTAGAGCGGGGGATGCGATATCCCATTTTATTAGCATCAACATTCCTTGAACCAAAATTTCAAAAGTGCCAGTCCTGAGCTATAAAGCTCTCAATAAATGACACACTTGTAACAAACCCAAACATAGTCCCAGTATGGCAGGTAAAGTTTTTAATCCAAAACTGAGTCAAAAATCAAAGTGTAAGTCAACCTATATGTCAATATGCATTATGGCATAAACTGTGCTTTTTACAGATTTAATGTGGATTGATTTTTTTAGAGAGTTTATTTTTAAGTAATCTCTCCATGCACATGGGGTTCAAACTCACAACCTGGAGATCAAGAATCATGTGCTCTACTAACTGAGCCAGGAAAGTGCCCCATGGATTGTTATATAAAGAGATTTAAAGCAAGTGCTTTGTGGGAGATGTTAAGTACCTGTAGAATACAGTATGAACATTTCTGATCATGATATATCATGAGACTAGAGAGTTTCCTTATTAGTTTATCACTATTCCTTTCAAAATTGACACATGCTTGCCTTTTTCTTTTTTCTTTTTGTTACCAGCAGGCTGAATCTACTTGGTTTAAATGGATATACCATCAAATCTCTCTAAGCTTATTTCCTCATGGTAAAAAGAGAGATAGTAATAACTCTCCAAAGATTAAGTGAAGGGGTGCCTGGGTCGCTCTGGCGGCTGGGCATCCAACTTCAGCTCAGGTCATGATCTCACGGTTCCTGAGTTCGAGCCCCGCATCAGGCTCTGTGCCGACAGCTCAGAGCCTGGAGCCTGCTTCAGATTCTGTTTTTCCCTCTCTCTCTGCCCCTCCCCCACTCACACTCACACTCTGTCTCGGTCTCTCTCAAAAATAAATAAATATTAAAAAAAATTAAAGATTAAGTGAAATACTATTTATAATGTACTTAGCAAATACCTACAAATGGTAATCACTCATTAAGTACTACCTGTTGTCATTTTTGCTATTGATTTTTTCCCTTATATTAGAGATGTCTGTGTGTTTTGAAGGGGACACATTCGAAACATTATCCTAAGAAGGAAATCAGAAGGTCTCCACAAGTCTGCTGCTTCTCCAGAAGCAAATATAATCAACTTTACTAGCTTACAGCACAACTTTCACAAATTAAGAGAGCCAATTGTGGGAAACTGGCTTCAATTATATGTATGCAGATGGTTTTCTAATTCAGAATATTGCCCATGTGGGAGAATTCGGTAGGTGAATAAAGTAAGAACTTTCATGACACGATCACTTTTTATGTGACCACAGATTTAACTAATTTAAAATTCTTGGCTCTTGGTAGACTGAAGGGAAGAGGGTGCCTGGTCTGAGTATGAATTTTGCTGCAATGAAAAAGTGTGCAGAAAACAACCTCCAAGTAGAAATTTAAAATCCTCCACGAGATTTATTTTTACCTGTTATACAAGTAACCATTACTGGTAATAGGATCTTCTTTCTGTTACAAACCTTATTATTTTAAACACTTGAAGATCACTATGGGTCTGCTAAAAGCCAGGGTTCAAAAATACATTCCTAAAGATGAGTCTAGAAAATAATTCAATTACAACATACTTTAATATAATCAGTTTATACAAAAATGTGTATTAAAACAGACAATCTGTCTCATTAACATTCAGCAGACATCTCACTCAGCTGGAACTAAGCTCATTTCAGACTCACACATACAGAAATCTCAGATAGATTACAAATATACGGGCATGCACACAATTAATTAAAATACACTTTGTAAGTGTTTAAGGTGCTCAGATTATTTCGGTGGGTGCATCTGCATATTTTTATGACATACTGTGTCACTGCCTTTTCAAATTTGAGTAAATTATAGTTTTGCAAACCATAATTACATTGGCTCATGCTTGATGGTTACGCTTTGTAATGCTGAGCCAATATTAATCAAGATTTCCTAAATTTATATCTCATTCCCTGTATGTCATGTTAGTGCTTATGCTCTTTGGATAATTATACTCCTCTATTGCTTTTATTATGTGGTTGGATACCACTCTCTTAGCCCCATCGCTCCCATCAAATCAGACCATAATTTAAACTACGCTTTCTTTTTATCCTTTTGGCCAATACTTGTTACTGTGTGATACTTTCACCTTTCTGTCCACCATCCTTCCCACTCATCAAAACCAGATTGCATTTTGTTGCAGAAGAAAGATGTGTTCAATACAACTTTGCCAAGAAGATGGTTATTGATATGTCTTTGAAGGGTAGTTGTATTGCTTATGTCCCATCGGGGATTGGACAAGTGAGATTTAAATTGCTTGTGGTACCAAGCAAAAGCCAAGTGGTTTCTTTGCAATTTAAAAATTTGAAATGAAGCAGTCACTACGCCATTCTCACATTTCAGAGAAGAGCTGTGAGTAAAGAAATGGTCCTTCGAGAGAGCCTACAGAAAGAGGCTTTCATTATGGAAAATGAGATCCATAGGAACACTGACATATATTGTCACAGTCTTAAGAATGTCATTAGATTTAAAGCTAACAGAGTCAAATAACTTAGAGTTGATTTCTAAGTCTTTAAAATTCCTATAAAGTTACCTTTGCAAATACCAATGCATACTTAAAACCCTTACAAAGGCTCTATTAGGTCTCTATGAAGTTTTTTATTTTAGAGACATTTCATTTGGTGGCTTTTAGTAACTGGGGCATGGACTGTTTGTTACCTATGGAAACCGCGCAAAAACCTCTGATTAATGTGAGCAGAGCGGAAACTTACTGAAAGTTCACTGAAAACATGCATACATGTATCAGTTACATGCAAATGAGGCTTCAAGTCCGGGGCAAGTGAAATCCAAGAACATGGCCCTCCACGCTGTCCAGTGAGAAATGTCCACTTCAAAATATGCTTTTGCCAAGAGCAGTTAGAGAAAATTCTCTTTTGGTGGCCCAGTCTGAGATATAAATACAGTTTTTTCAAATTTTTTTTTTTAACATTTATTTATTTTTGAGACAGAGAGAGAGAGAGCATGAAGGGGGGAGGGTCAGAGAGAGGGAGACACAGAATCCGAAACAGGCTCCAGGCTCTGAGCTGTCAGCACAGAGCCCGACGCGGGGCTTGAACCCACGGACAGTGAGATCATGACCTGAGCCGAAGTCTGACGCTTAACCGACTGAGCCACCCAGGCGCCCCTATAAATACTGTTTTTTAAGTTTTTCCTGAACAGCTTTCTTATAAAGGGTGAAAAACATTCTTAGCATTTTCTATTTCTTCATAATCTCTAATTAAAGAGTTGGCATCTCAAATGAGAGGGTGTGGAGTGTGAACCAATTCAAACTGCTTATTTTCAACCTGAAAGATTTGTTTCCTTTTCTTACGCTGCTCTTCTCTCCTGAACAAAGTTCCCTTAACTTGGCATGGTGCATCTGTGATTTTTCACATTATTTTCGTCACGACTGTCATCTATGAGGACACCTTTGTTTACAGGGAACCTATCTGTCTTCACACTTTAGTCCCTTGTGCCACATACAGAAGATACCAAGGGTATATGCTCAGGGCCTGAAGGAGTTTCCCCTGTCATGAGTGGGTTGGAGGGCTGCTGCTTTTGGATTCGTCCCCTCTCATACTACCTTCTAGAGTATCAAGAGACACAAAAATGCAAATTTCCAGGTAACATGACGAAACGATATAGATTTATAAATCTCTCTTCAATCCCCTTTCTGTATCTCAATGTAGACATAGAGGAAATGCAAAAGGACCCAGAAGGAACTAAAAGCAAGGCAACCTTGAAGACTGAACTTTAAATGTGCTGCTCTACTGACAATCCTGATCCACTGGGCAAGAACCAAAGGCTTACTACTAGCTTGAAGTGCTGGCCAACAACTTCTGTCCACTCAGTGTATGGCAACTAAGCTATGCAAAAAAAAAAAAAAAAAAAGGCGGGGGCAGGGGTGGGGTGGGGGAAGGGGCAACCCTTAGGAAGCCAAAATTGCAAACAAAATGAATTGTAAAACTTGAGCAGAGAGGTCAGTGGCCACTCAGAACAAGTGAGACAGATCTCGGATCTAGACCCAACAAGTCACAAAATAAACAAAAAATACAAACAAGCAGCAATAGTAAAAAACTTTAGGGGACCATTTAGAATCGTAGTATTCTAAATGTACCACTTTCAACAAAAAAAATTATAAGCTATGCAAAGAATGGCTGAACTGGGAATCAAACAGAAAACCAAAACAAACAAAAAACCCCACAAGGACTACAAGGTCACTTTGCCCAAAAATGTTGGATTTAGCAAATATTCAGAGGGGCTATTACACATATGGGCAAAGAACTCATAGAAATCATGTTTAAAGAATTAAAGTAAAACATGACAATAATGAATCAAACAGAGAATGTCAGTAAGAAGATAACAACCATTCTGAAAAAAGAACCAAACAGAAACTGATACTGATAAGACCAATTAATAAATTTAAAAGTGAAGGAGAGGGAATCGAAAGCAGATGGGAGATGGAAGAAAAAATAAACAATGAACTAGGAAATAAATAGAAATGAATCAGTTCGAAGAACAGAGAGAGCAAAGATTTAAGAATAACGAACTGAGCCTCAAGATTCGTGGGACCATATCAAGCGTACTAATGTATGTTTAATTAGAGACCAGGGGGAGAGCAGAGAAAGAAAGGAATAGGAAAAAAAACATGTATTTAAAAAAAAAATAATGGCTAACTTCCCAATTTTGATGAAAAAATTAATCCACTTACTCACAAAGTTCAACAAACCCAAAGTAGAATAAATGAAAGAAATCTATACGCAGGTACATCACCATGTTGAAAATAAAAGACCAGGAAAAAAATGGAAATGTCAAGTAGGCTATGTAATATATAGTCCCATATTTCAGGAGAGAGTGAATCTAGGCTGGAGATAAAAATCAGGATTTTACCAGCATTTGGTTGGTATTTAAAACCACGAGAGTGGGTGAGATTATAGAGCAGAGGCCTAGAATTGAGCTTTGAACACTCCAGGATGTAGCAACTAGGAGAGTGAAGAGGCCAACAAGATGGATTAAGAAGGATCTGCCAAAGAATTAGGTAGAAAATCAGGATAAGGTGTACCCTTGAACCCAAGGAGAACATTTCAAGAGGAGGGACCGGTGTGTAAAGAATCGCACGGCATGATAAATGACAACTAAGGTAAGATTTAGCAATGTGGATGTCTTTTTAAAAAATTTTTAAGTTGATTTATTTTGAAAGAAGAGTGCATGAGTAGGGGAGGGACAGAGAGAGAGAAGATCCCAAGCAGGCTCTGTGCTGTCAGCCCCCCAATACGGGGTTCGATACCACGAACCGTTGAGATCGTGACCTGAACTGAAATCAAGAGTCAGACGCTTAAGCAACTGAGCCACCTAGCAATGTGGATGTCTTTGACAAAATAAGAGCAGTTTGATGACTTAATGGGGAAAAATGTCTGTACTGTGTGCTTAAGAGAAATTGGATATATCCAGTATAAAGAAAAATTACACGTCTTATTATGAAGGTAAGAAGATAAATGGCATAAACATCGAGAGCTCTAGCCTATTCAAACTTAAGGCATTAGCAACTTAAAATAGAATGTTACAAATATAGATTGTTAAATGTAAGCCTCATGGTAACCACAAAGCAAAACCCCACAGTATATACACACACACAAAATGAGAAAGGAATCTAAGGATATCGCTAAACTCATCAAACCACAAATGAAGAAAGGAAGAGAAGAATAAAAAACAGAGGTGAACTGCAAAACATCCAGATGACAATGAACAAACCCACAATAACTCTGTAAGTATTACTTAAAATGAACTAAGTCCTCCAGTCAAAAAAACAGAGTGGCCAAATGATGAGAAAACAAGACTCACCTATATGGTGCCTACAAGAGACTCATTTCAGATCGAAAGCCACACACACCTAAAAATGAAGACAGGGAAAAGATGTTCCATGCAAATGGAAATGAAAGGATACCTAGGGTAGCAATAATGATATCCCAGAAAACAGACTTTAAGACAAAGACTGTATTAAGAGACAAAGAAGGGCATTACATAATAAGCGAGTCAAATCCAACAAAAGGATTTAACATTTGCAAACAGTTATGCACCTGAAATAGGAACACCTATTTATACATATTTTATATATTTTGTATGGAACACTCCATCAAAAACCAGAATGCACATTATTCTCAAGGTCATCTGGAACATCTCAAAGACAGATCATGTCAGGCCACAAAACAAGTCTTAATAAATTAAAGAAGACTAAAACCCTATGAAGCATCTTTTCCAACCACAATAGCATGAAACCAAGTATCATTTACAAGAAGAAAACTGGAAAATTCACAAATATATGCACATTCAACAACACGCTATTGAATACCTACACCTCAAGTACCTAAAAACAAGAACAAAAATCCAAAAGTAGTAGAACTGAGGCTTTAACAAAGACTAGAGCAGAAGTAAATGAAATGCAGGCTAAAAAGCCAACAGAAAAGATGAATGAAACCAAGAGCTTGTTTGAAAAGAAAAACAGAATTGACAAGCTTTTCACTAATCTCACTAAGAACAAAAAGAACTCAAATAAATAATCAACAAAAAGGGAGATGATACAACTCAGACCCAAAGAAATATGAAAGATCATGAGACTACTATGAAGAGTTATACACCAACAGGTTGGACAACCTTCAAACGCTAAATCATGAAGAAAGAGACAAATTAGGAAGGAAATACAATGAGTAGTAATAAAAAAAATTCCCTACAAACCCAAGTCCAGGACCAAAAATATAGAAAAGGAGAGAATACTTCCCAACTCATTCTACAAGGCCACAATTATTCTGATACCAAAATCAGAGAAAGGCATCACACATGATCAACTGGGATTTATTCCAGGGATGCAAGGATGGGTCAACATCCCTAAAGCAATCAATGTTAACGAATGACATTAACAAAATAAAGGATAAGATCATATGATCATTTCAATAGATGCAGAAAAAACATTCAACAAAATTCAACATGCATCTTTGATAAAGATTCTCATCAAAGCAGGCAGAGAGGAAACAATCCTCAACATAATAAAGATCATAAATGACAAGCCCATAGATAACATCATCCTCAATACTTAAAGGTTGAAAACTTTTCCTTCAAAATCAGAAACAAGACAAGGATGCCCACTCCAGCCACTTTCATTAAACAGAGTAAACCCTGCGTTGGGCTCTGCACTGACAGCGTGGAGATTGCTTGGGATTCTCTCTCTCCCCCTCCCCTTCTATCCCCCTATCCCTCCCTCCCTCCCTCTCTCTATCAAGATAAATAAATAAACTTAAAAAAAAAACTTGAAGCTTTAAAATTCCTAGAGAAAAGCAAAGGCACTGAACTCCTTGACATCTTGGCCATGGCTTTTTGGATCTCATTCCTAAAGCAAAGGCAACCAAAGCAAAAATAAATGAGTGGGACTGAATCAAACTAAAAAGCTTCTGCACAGGGACGGAAACCATAAACTAAATGAAAAGGTTTACTGAATGGGAGAAAATCGTTGGAAATCATTTATCCGATAAAGGGCTAATACCCAAAATATATGAAGAATCATACAACTCAAGAGCAAAAACCACTCAATTTAAGAAAAATGGGCAGAGGATCTAAATAGACCTTCTTCCAGAGACCACCTACAGATGGCCAACAAGCACATGAAGAAGTGTTCAACATCAGTAACCCTGACGGAAATGCAAATCAAAATCACAATGAGAGATACCTCACACTTATCAGAATAGCTAGCATCAAAAAGACAAGAATTAACAACTGCTGGTAAGGATCTTTGTACTCTGTGGGTGGGGATGTAGACTGGGGCAGCCACTATAGAAAACAATATGGAGGTTCTTCAATGAATTAAAAATACAACTACCATATGGCCCACCAATTCCATTTCTGGGTATTTGTCCAAAGAAAATGAAAACACTAAGCCAAAAAGATATATTCAACCTCATGTTAATTCCAATATTATTTATAATAGCCAAGATGTGGAAATAGCCTAAGCAACCAGTGAAAGGTGAATGGAAAAAGAAGATGTGATAGAGACAAAGAAATATTTTCATCCACAAAAAGGAACAAAATCTTGCCTTGCGTGACAACATGGATGGACTTTGAGGACATTATGCTAAGTGAAGTCAGGGAAAGACAAATTGCCATATGACTTCATTTATTTTTTATTTATTTTTTAATGTTTATTTATTTTTGAGACAGACGCAGACGAAGCATGAATGGGGGAGGGTCAGAGAGAAAGGGAGACACAGAATCCGAAGCAGGCTCCAGGCTCTGAGCCGTCAGCACAGAGGCTGGCGTGGGGCTCAAACTCACGAACCGTGGGATCATAACCTGGGCTGAAGTTGGAGAACCAACCGACTGAGCCACCCAGGTGCCCCTATTGTTTTTTCTTAAAGTTGAATTTATTTGAGAAAGAGTGAGAGAGAGAACATGGGAAGGGCAGAGAGGGAGACAAAGAGAATCCCAAGCAGGCTCACAATGGCTTCATTTATATGTGGAATCTAAAGCAAACACACAGACCATTCTTAGAGATACAGCAAACAGAACAGTGGTTGCCAGAGGCAGGGGGAGAGGGGGTATAGGGAGGATGAAATGGGTACAGAAGAATGAAATATAAAATACATAAAATAGGGGTGCCTGAGTGGCTCAGTTGGTTAAGCGTCCGACTTCGGCTCAGGTCATGATCTCACAGTCCGTGGATTTGAGCCCCACGTCGGGCTCTGTGCTGACAGCTTGGAGCCTGGAGCCTGCTTTGGATTCTGTCTCCCTCTCTCTATGCTCCCTTCCCCACAAAGTCTTTCTCTTTCTCTCTCAAACATTAAAAAAATTAAAAAAAAAATAAAATACGTAAAAATAATTTTCTGTATGACGTGTTTGAAAATTGCTACAACAGATTATAAAAGTCCTCACCACAAGAAAAAACAAAATTGTGTAACTATGCACGGTGATGTCTGATGACAGGACTCATTGTAGTGATCATTTCACAGTACATACAAATATCGAATCATGTTGAAATCCTGTTGCAACATGTTTTATGTTGATTTTGTCTCACAAAAGAAGGAAAAACACTTGGAGATCTCCAGCACACAAAAAAATCCCAAATTTTATTTTACTTTATTTTTTTTATTAAAAAAAATTTTGTAATGTTTGTTTAGTCTTGAGAGAGAGAGAGAGAAAGAGAGACAGAGCATGAGAAGGGGAGGGGCAGAGAGAGACAGAATCCGAAGCAGGCTCCAGGCTCTGAGCTGTCAGCACAGAGCCTGATGCGGGGCTCGAACTCACGGACCTTAAGATCATGACCTGAGGCAAAGTCGGATGCCCAACCGAGCCACCCAGGCGCCCCTCAAATTTTATTTTAAAGGTAAGGAGACACGTGGACTGAGTGATTGCTAGCAGGGAGCAGGGAGTGAGGTTTACAGACAAATTGCTTCTTGAATGGGAAAAACAAAAACACGTTTGATTGCTATTGGCAGTAACTCAGCAGACAGGGAGAAAAAAATCTACCAATTGCTTCAGGTGTTCCTTGTGAACTGCAGAGAGGGGATGGGAGGTCCCCAAGTTTTGGAATGGGGTGAGCAAGCAAGTCTTATGTCATCATCCTCTGGGATAACCATCACTTGTGTAGGTCATGAAAGTCCTAGGTCTATGCTTGCTCTCTTGATCAATAGCACCAATATTATCCTCAGAAACCAGATTAATTATGTAAGTCATCCTCTGTTTTTGTTTTTGTTTTTCCTCATGGACCCACATTTCTCGATGAGCAAAACACACATTTGATGGTGATGCACAGAGACCTCCTTTGTCTTTGTTCACAGGTTTGTTAACAATTTTCCAGATGGCTTGGGTGGCCAAAATAGGACCATCTAATAAGTAAAATATTAAGTACCACTATATTAATTATACAACTATTTGTATAGTGCTGTGTAGTTCCAACATTTTCAATTACTTTACATGATTTAATCTTCAAAAAAATCTGAATGGGAGGTAGTTGGTTGTTTTCTTTTACTCTTACTATTTCATGTATGAGGAAACTGAAATACAGTGGCATAGCTGCGATAAAAATAGAACCAAACAAAATCTATCAAGTGGAGAATCTAGGATTCAAACTCAGATATTCTGATTTCAAAAGCATCAGATTATGCCACAATGGGGGGGCCTAAATTCCCTTATTTTCCTTTACCGGTGAAAGCATTGGACTTCCAAGTTTTTCAACTTAAGGGAAGCAACAGACAATTTATTTGTTGGAGTAAGTTTTAGCCTTTCACAAGGTTACCAAAAAATGTGTGAAATAATAACCCTGGGGCACCTGGGTGGCTCAGTGGGTTAAGCGTCTGACTTCAGGTCAGGTCACAATCCCGTGGCTCTTGGGTTTGAGCCCCACACTGGGCTCTGTGCTCTCAACACAGAACCTGCTTCAAATCCTCTGACTCCCTCTTTTGCTGCCCTTCCCCAATTTGTGCTCTCTCTCTGTCGAAAACAAACATTAAAAACAAACAAACAAACAAAAACCACCATCAGTGGGGGCTACTTGGGGTGTGAGAGTGGCAGCTATACATTTTGGTGGATTTTTTGCCCAAGCAGACTGCAACGTCTTATTTTTGAGAGAGTGAATGAGCACGAGTCCGGGAGGGGCAGAGACAGAAGGGGAAAGAGGATCGGAAGTGGGCTCTGGGCTGAGAGCAGAGAGCCCGATGTGAGGCTCCAACTCACAAACTTCGAGATACTGACCGGAGCCGAAGTCAGATACTCAATCGACAGAGCCACCCAGGCGCCCCAACTAGTGGATGTTTTATCAGGAAAGCCTAACAGTGTTGATGGCAGAGACTGTTTTCATTTGACTTGATCAAATGTAAAGTAACCCTGTGGCAGGTGAAATTTACAACCACCTGTCTTACATACATTGCTCTGATTCTAGTCATGGAAAAGGAACCATGTTCTGTTGAAAGTGCCATTGAAATTATGAACTCCACACGACAGCATGTGTTCACTGCAGAACCAGAGTAAAGAGATGAGAATCAATAGGTAGAGGGCTCAGTAGCAAACTCCGCGGGACGCAGATTCTGCGTCACCGTATTTTTCTAACTTCCTCTGGTCCTGAGCTGTAGACATAGCTGTCAAATTACTTGCAACTCGAAATCTGACTCAGGCCAGAAGAAAAGTGTACAACTGACGGCAATCTTTCCTCCAGCAAAATTAACTAAAGGACGCGATTTATTAGCTAAGAGCTAATTTAACATGCATATTTAAACAACATATCATTTGCACTTAATTTTCAAAGATCCTTCCCAAGAGGGCAGAGCTGACAGATGATTTTTGCTCCTTGTTTTTAAATGTGTGTACGATCATTCTTTCTCTTGAAGTCATCAGGAAGCCAGACGCTCCCAGTGCCTTCGTTCTTTTCCTTTGACACATGTGATGCATCACAAGTGTGGCAGAGATCATTTTTGCTGCAGAAAGGAACCAAGGAACCAGTGAATTGTAGCTGCTTTTAAAAAAGAGTTGAAAAAAAAATCAATAATAAATTATCTTCCTATACAGCAGTTTGGTTCTTTGCACGTCCCCTCTGACATGTAGATGTAGTTATAAATTGATTTAGTTCGGGACCGTAAAGACTCTCACTTGCTCTGGACTGCCTAGTGAACGTGCATTAGCGAAATAAAAATAACCCACCTTGTCAGAGAGCCTTTCTAGGAGCTGTAGAACCCACCAAGTTATTTTTATAGTTTAATGAGCTAGGCCTTGGCTTCCACGGGGAGACACAGCGAGTGGAGTGCTTCATAATTTACTGCTGTAAAATGATCAGGATTCATGTTGTCTATAAAACATGAAAAACATTCTTCATTCCTTACCAATTAGATCATAGTTACAACTCACAGTTCCTTTGAGCTTAAAAGAAAAAACTTAACTGCTAGACATAAATGAAGGCTGTGGTTAAATTAAACCCTTCAACAGCCCAAACAGGCTTGAAAGAAATGCCTTCTGGATGTTATTAACACGCATATTTAAGTGCTATTTTTAAATTTTAACTGCAAGCCAGAGCTAGGACAAATGTTTAGAATAGCTATTTTGGCACCGTTAGTGTGGCTTTCACATTTTTTCATCTTTACTAACTCTTTCCAATAGTTATTTCACCTTTTGTTATTTTAAAAAATTTTTGCAGAGACAAGAAACTTGCTTCATGGCAGTAAGTGTACTGGAAGAAGCCAAAAGCAACTGATGGCAATGTCGCTTTGTAGTAAAAAGTTCATGATCACATCAACAGGATCACGTTCATTTTCCATGAGGAGTTTAAAATTTGCAACAGTTGAGGATTTGAACTCAGTAACTTTCTAAGTGTTTAACTTGTGTGTAAGTATTAAAATCATCTTAGGAAAATAGAACTGTAAGAAAGACGATAAAAGTCATCCTCTACCAAACCATGTAAAATCTGAATGTAAATCTCTCCTGTGTGTGTACACATGTGTGCATGTGTGTGAGAGAGAGAGGGAGAGAGGGAGGGAGGGAGGGGGGAGGGAGAGGAAGGGAATATTTGGTTTTCTATATTGTCTGTATCACAGCAAATACATTTTCTTCTGACATCACATACTTTCAGAAACATGATATATTAGTTTGCTAGGGCTGCTGTCACAAAATACCACAGACTGAGTGCCCGCCACAACAGAAATTTTTTTTCCTGAGTTGGGGAAACTGGAAGTTCAAGATCAATTAGCTGATAGGTTTGGTTTCTTCTGAGGCCTTTCTCCTTGGCTTGCAGATGTCCACCTTGTCTCTGTGTTTTCAAATGGCATTTTTTTTTCTTTCTTTTTTTTTTTTTTTTAAAGTAGGCTCCACACCTAGCATGGAGCCCAATGTGGGGACTGAGTTCACAATCCTGAGATCCAGACCTGGTCAGAGCAAGACGCGTAAGCGACTGAGCCACCTAGGTGTCCCATGGCCTTTTCTCTTTACACACATATTCCCGCTATCTCTTCTTCTCCTGAAAAGAACACCAGCTCTGTTTGATTATAGGCCCACCCTCAAGATCTCATTTAACCTTAATTACCTCTTTAAAGGCACTTTCTGCAAAGATAGTCACCTTGGGGGTTAAGACTTCAATAGATGATTGAAACACATTTTAGTTGATAAAACAGGACTGTAAAAGTTCACGTGGTATTTTATCTTCCAGATACCCCATACTTTAATAATTATCCTGGTTTTAACAATTAGAATTTCTGACAGATTCTGCTTTTAAATTCTAATAGTGTTATCTCATCTCATATATAGAAGAAATACATGTGCATTTTCCCCACAGCTTTGATAACTTTCTTACTAGAAATTACTAGAAGTTAAATTATTTGATCAAAAGAACATTTTAAGCCCCTGCCTCCTCCCACCATATGCATATACACGTATATATACGTAAAGCTTTTGTATTCCACAAAACCTTTACCTATCCCAATGTCTTGTAGGTACTATTCTATGTATTCTTCTAGAAACGTTATGGTTCTTGCTTTTATGTATAGGTCTGTGACCCACAGTGAGTTACACTTTGTTATGAGGTAGCTATAGAGGTTTATTTTTTTTTTCTTCCATAAATATATCCATAAATATATCCTCGCCTGGGGCAAGGTTCAGTTGACTATACATGGGTGAGTCTATTTCTTGACCGTGTTCCATCCCCCATCTATCTTTATGTCAATGCTTTTTGGTTTCTTTTGGTTACTTATAATTTCAGAGTCAATTTTGAAAACAGTTAATACAAATCCTGCAACTTTATTCTACAAGACTTTGACTGTTGTAACTCCTTCATATTTCCTTGTAATTTTTAGAATCAACTCATCAATTTCTTTTAAAAGTCTGCATTTTGATTGGTGGTGAACTTTCACGGCAACTTTGAAATAATGGACATCTTACTATTTAGTCTTATACTTCATTTATATGGTACGTCTCTCCACTTATTTATGTCTTTAACGTCTCTTAGCAATATTGTGTAAGTTTTCAGGGTTCAGAAATTGCACATGCAGTGATCATTTTATTCCTAGGTGATTAATGTTATGATGCTATTCTATGTTATATGGTTGTCTCGACTGCCTTATTCAACTGTTGCTAGTATTCAGAAATAAAACAGAATTTTGTATATTGACTTGTGTACTGTGCCTTTAACAAATTCACTTACCATATTTCCATGTTCTTTTTGTTGTATGATTTTATAGGGTTCTCTATGTATACAATCATGGTCTCTGTCATGCTAACAATTTTCTATCTTTCTTTCTGTCTGCTTTTTATTTCTTTTTCTTGGCGTATTGCATTGTTAGGACCTCCAGGTCATGCTGACAATACGACAGTGATTATTTTGTTTCGAATTCTAGTTAAAAAGTATTCAGTATTTTCACTATTCAGTATAATTTTAACTACCAGCTTTTCAGTTGTCTTTTATCAACTGTAAGAAGTTTGATTCTATTATTAGTTTACTAAGAATATTTCTCAAAATTAATGGGTGTTCCAATTTTCCATTTTTTTCTCTGAGATGTTCTAATTATATGTTTTTTTTCTCTTTTAGGCTGTTAATACAGTGAATTCCCTGTACTGATTTTCTAATGTTAAACCAAACTGCTTTGGTGGGATAAATGTCATGACACGTTACTCTTTTTAAGTAATTCTGCATTTTATTTGTTAAGGACTTCTGTATCTATTTATCAGGGATACTGGTCTATAGTTTTCTCTTTTGTAACATCCTCATTAGGTTTTACAGTTCAAAAATGAGTTGGGAAATGCTGTGTCTTCCTCTAAATTCTGAAAAGAAGTTGCACTTTGGGGTTTTTATTGTTTTAAACTTTAATGGAATTTGTTTTTTAATTATGGAGATTTCTTCATGAGAATGTGTTTCATTTCCTTATGAGACACGGAACCTTTTAGATTATTTCTTCTTGGGTCAGTTTTGGTAAGTTCTACTTTTTAAGAAGATTCTCCGTTTCATCGAAGCTGTTGAGTTTACTCGCGTGGCACTGTTTATTATGTCCCCTTATACTTTTAATGCCTGTAGTATCTGTAATCATGTGCTGCTTTTTGTTGCAGATATTAATAATTTGTGTATTATTTCTTTTTTCCTTCAGTCTTGCTACAGGTCGCACATTTTACTCAAGAATCAACTTTTAGCTTTGTCAGTTTTCTATTACTTTTCTTGTTTATTGCCTTTTAGTCCTGTTCTTATTGTTTCATTTCTTACACTTCAGGTTTCACTTTCTCTCAATTTTTTTTTTTTCTAGCTTTTTATCATAGCAGCTTAGCTCATGGATTTTATGTGCCTTTTATTCGAACATAGTTATTTAGTTCTCAAGAATTTTAGAATTTTCTATATATTCTTATTAATTTCAAATTTATTAACATTGAGGCTTAAGAACATACTTTATGATTTCAGTCCTTCAAAATTTACTGTGGTCTATCGTGGAGAATATTCCACATGCTCTTGCAGAGAATCTGTATTTTGCAGCTGGTGGCTGTAGTGTTCTACAAAAGTCAATTAAATCAACTTTGTTGACAGCTATAGTTATGCTAATTTTCATCTATTTATTCTATCAGTTACGCAGAGGGTCTGGCAAGATCTACAGCTATAATTGGACCTGTGTTTCTCCCTTTTTTTCTTTTTCTTTTTTTTTCCTCCAGTTACTTTGGAGCTCAACTGTAAGATGGTTACATTTTAGTGATGATTTGAGCTTTGATCATTATGGAATGCTCATTATCTCTGGTAATACTTTTTGCCTAGAAACCTGCACTATCAGATGTTAAATTATCAACACGACCTTTTTTTTTAATGTTTATTTTATTTTTGAATGAGATGGAGGGAGAGAGAGAGATGGACAAGAGTGCGAGAAGGGGAGGCGGAGAGACAGAGAGGGAGACACAGAATCTGAAACAGGCTCCAAGCTCTGAGCTGTCAGCACAGAGCCTGACGGGCGGCTCGATCTTGTGAACCGTAAGATCAATGACCTAAGCCGAAGTGGGACGTTTAACCGAATGAGCCACCCAGGCGCCCCTCAGCACCACCTTTTTGTATGCTTTGAGCTCCAATGGTTTATCTTTTTACTGTTTTTACTCTTTTACTTTCAAAGTGTCTTTAAATATTACTTTAGATACTTGTAAATAGTACTTGATAACTGATTAATCCAGTTTATGGTGTATTTTAATCATATGCTAGTCAGTAAATATTATTAACCTCAGAAAAGGGCATCCCCCTTCTTTCGTCACGCTGCTAATTTGGAGAGATCTACCCTGTAGCTGAACTTGGTTTAGACAAATTGAGTAGATCAATGACTTCAAATGGTTTGAAGGTGAAACTAAGGCTTTTACTTTCAAAATGCTTGGGATTTGTGCCCTAACTAGATTTTAGATGTCTCTTAATGTTTTACATCCTCAATGCCAGATCTTTCTTTGTTTATATAACCTGGTTGACAGCTTTGTGGCTCACTAGGGAGTTTCTTTTTTCCTCTCCATCCTTCCTTGCTTTCTGGGCCTTAAAAGATTTCTCTCAACCCTGCTCCTCTGCCTCCAGCATTCAGAACATGCTGCCTTCCCCGTAAGTGAGGGTTCAGTGTACCTCTGAGAAATTTTATTCCTTCTTTTGCCCTGATCGCAACCTTTGGCAGACCACCGCTGGGCACCCGTGAACGTCGGGGGTGCCAGGTCAATGGAGACTTTTCGTTTCCCCTCCCCGATATCCTGCTGTTAGCAAGCCATGGCAATGAATCCCCAAAGCGATTGGGTAGAATTTTCTCAACTCTCCTTTTTCACTAACAGGCTTCAACATAGCACTCCCATACACTCATTTAGGTCTTTAGGAAATAGTTACTGGGAAGGTGCAGATTTGTTCTATGACTGGCATTCTTGGTAGTGTACTCTATCTTGTCTGCCCACAAGACCATTAAGAGTTAATTAAAATTTCAGCAGGTTTATTCCTTTGTCTGTGGTGGATTGCTTCTCTTCCCACTGCCCCAGCCATGTTTTAAATATCCACAGGTCTTAATCCTCTGGATGAGCCCAATGTGTTTAAAATTTAGTTCCTTTGGTTATCTATGTGCCTTCAGCTCTGATTTTTTTTTAAACAAAAATGAATCTTGTCACTTAGTCAGCCTGCGTTCTCTTTTTTTTTTTTTTTTTAATTTTTTAAAATGTTTACTTATTTTTGGAAGAGAGAGACACAGCACAAGCGGGAGAGGGGCAGAGAGAGAAGGAGACACAGAATTGGAAGTAGGCTCCAGGCTCTGAGCTGTCGGCACAGAGCCTTACACGGGGCTCAAACCCACGCACCGCAAGATCATGACCTGAGCTGAAGCCGGATGCTCAAGTCACTGAGCCACCCAGGGGCCCCTGCATTCCCATTGTTAGGAGAGAAGCAACAGTCTTTTGTGGCTTTTCGTATCTTAATTGGCAGTGGAGGGTCCCCACTGGAATTCTTGCAAAATACAGTTCAGTTAATTAATCATTTTGGCAAAAACCAGTACCTCAACATAACCAATTTACCATCCTGAAACATATCCCATTTCTCGATTTAATGTTTATACACTTTTACTCAGTTTCCACTTTCAGCCATCTATCCTGAAAAAAATATTTTAACTGCGCTTAAAGCTGAAAACATTTGAACACATGAGAAACTGTTAGCTAGGCTAAAAAAAAAAAAGATTCAAAATCAGAAATAAAAAAAAAAGAGCAAAAAAGACTATTCTGAATAATTACAGGCTGGCAAGCAGGATAACTTAATATGTAGACCCCGAGAAACATACAACCTATCAAGACTAAATATGAAGAAGCAGTAAATCTGAACAGACCTAGAATATGGAGACTGAACCAAAACTTGCAATGACACTTCCAATGTCATTTTATGAGGCCAACAGGAACCTGACACCAAAGCCATTTAAAGATCCCAGAAGAACAGCAAACTACAGGACAATACCCCTGATGCACATAGATGCAAAAAATCCTCAACAAAATATCAGCAAACCAAATTCAAAAGCATACTCAAAGGACCACACGCCACGGCCACCCGAGATTTATCCCTGGGAAGTAAAAATGGCTCAACGTACAAAAATCACTTACTGTGACACTCCATATTAATAGGATGAAGGATTAAAATCATCTGATCGTTTCAAAAGATGAAGAAGAAGTTGGGTAACATTCAACACTTTTCATAATAAAAACTCTCAAACTTAGGAGTGAAGAAAAATACCCCAACATAATAAATATGATATCGCACTAGCAATGTTGCACTCAGGATGAAAACTGAAAGGATCCACTCACAGATCAGGAACAAGGCAAGGATGCCCAGTCTCACGACTTCCATTCAACATGGTACTGCAAGTCCCAGACAGACCAATTAGGTGGAAAATAAAAGGAAATACATATACAAACTGAAGTGGAAACAGTAAAACTGTTCCTGTTTATAGATGACATGATCTTTATAAGGAAAACCCTAAATACTCCATCTAAAAACTGTTAGAACTAATAAATCAGTAAAGCTGCAAGGTACAAAATCAACACACCGAATTAAGTTGTGTTTCTATACACTAACAATTGAACTATCTGAAAAGGAAATTAGGAAGACAATTCCATTTACAATAGGACCAATAAATAAGTAAAACGTTCATGAGCATATTTAACCAAGCAGGTCAAAGACTTGTACACTGATGACTACAAAATATTGATTAAGGAAATTAAACATTGGTCGTAGCAACATTTTCCTAGCTATGTCTCCTGAGGCAAGGGAAACAAAAGCAAATATAAACTATGGGGACTACATCAAAATAAAAAACTTATGCAAAGCAAAGGAAACAATTAACAATATTTACTGAATCAGAGAAGACATTTGCAAAAGACTTACCCAAAAAAGGGTTAGTATCCAAAATATATAAAGAACTTATACAACTCAACACCAATAAAACACATTATCCAATGAAAAATGGGCAGAAGACATGAACAGACCTTTCTCCAAAGAAGATATCCAGAAGGCCACCAGACACATGAAAAGATGCTCAAGATCACGCATCATCAGGGAAATATAAATCAACACAGCAATGACTTATCACCTCACACCTGTCAGAATGGCTAAAATCAACAACATGAGAAAAAGCAAAAGTTGTATGAGGATGTGGAGAAAGGGGAATCCTCTTACACTGCTTGTGTGAATGCAAACTGTTGCAGCTATTGTGGAGAACAGCATGGAGATTCCTCAAAGAGTTAAAAATGGAATGACTCTATGATCCAGAATTGCATCACTTGGTATTTACCCAAAGAATACAAAACACTAATTCAAAGGGATACACGTACCCTGATGTTTATAGCAGCATTATGTACAATAGCCACATTATGGAGGCAGCCCAAGTGTCCATCACAAAGATATAGTATGTGTATGTATATATATATATACACACACACACACACACACACACACACACACAATGGAATATTATTCAGCCATAAAAAGAATTAAATCTTGCCATTTGCAATGACATAGATGGAGCGATAGAATATTATGCTAAGTGAAATAAGTCAGTCAGAAAAACACTAATACCATACAATTTCATTGATAGGTGGAATTTAACAAACAAAATAAACAAGTAAATGGAGAAAAAAAAAGAGAGAGAAAACAAGAAACAGACTATTAACTATAGAGAACTGGTAGTTGCCAAAGGGGAGGTAGACGGGGGATTAGTGAAATAGGTGACGGGGATTAAAGAGTACATTTTTCATGATGAGCACTCAGTAATGTATAGAATTGTTGAATCAATATATTGTACACCTGAAACTAATGTAACACTACATGTTAACTAACTGGAATTAAACGAAAAGAAAAACAAAAAAGAAACAAAACAAGACTATGAATGGGAATTCACTTTCAGAACCAGGTAATATTAAAATGGAAGTAAAACTTACGTGGATCCTGAGAAACTTAACAGAAACCCATGGGGGAGGGGAAGGAAAAAAAAAAAAGAGGTTAGAGTGGAAGAGAGCCAAAGCATAAGAGACTCTTAAAAACTGAGAACAAACTGAGAGTTGATGGGGGGTGGGAGGGAAGGGAGGGTGGGTGATGGGTATTGAGGAGGGCACCTTTTGGGATGAGCACTGGGTGTTGTATGGAAACCAATTTGACAATAAACTTCATATACTGAAAAAATAAATTAATTAATTAAAATAAATAAATAAATAAAATGGAAGTAAAAGGAAATCAGTGTATTAACCTGATATGTCAACTAAATGCAGTCTGTGAATTCAGGAAAAGTAATTTTTAATTTTTAACTGAAATGCATTATAAATATTTTAATATATAGTAAGTTGAATTATGTAACTGCATCTTTCACAAAAAGCTATTAAAGAAGACGCAAGTGGAAAGACACCGTGTTTTTATGGTTTGGAAGGACAAATATTGCTCAAGTATCCCTGCCACTAAAAATGATCTGCAGATCCAGTGCCATCCCCATCAAAATCCTAGTGCCATAATTTACAAAAAAAAAAAAAAAAAAAAAAGTCATATGGACTCTCAGAAAAACATGAATAGTCAAATCATTCTTGGGAAAGGAGAACAAATCTAAAGACACCACAGTTCGTGATTTCAAAATATGTTACAAAGCTGGAGACATCACACTTCCTGATATTTCCAACTATATTTCAAAGCTACAGTAATCAAAACAGTGTGGTACTGGCACGAAATAGACCAATGGAAAAGAACAGAGATCGCTGACATAAACCCAAGCATGAAGGGTCAACAAAGCTCTGACAAAGGTGCCATAAATGTACCATGAGGAACGAACAGTCTCTTCAACAAGTGGAGCTGGGGAAATCAGACAGCCACAAGCAAAATAATGCAACTGGACCTTTATCTCACACCATATGCTAACAACTACTCAAAATGGATTGAAGACTTAAACATATGACCTTAAATGGTTAAAATTTTGAGAAGACAACATAATGGAAAAGATTCACAACGTTGGTCTTCCCAATGCTTTCATGGATAGGACACCAAAAATAAAAATGAAAAAACATGCCCACAAAACACGGAAAATAAGAAACAAAACCAGGCAACAAAAGCAAAATGAGACAAGGGGGACTACATCACACTATAAGGTTCTGTAGAGCAAAGGAAACAAAGAGACAAAATTTGAACAGACTTTTCTCAAAAAAAAAACCCAGCTATAAATGGCCAAAAGCGCTATGCACAAGACTCTATAGCATGAATCATTAGGAAAACTGAAATAAAAACTACTGTGAGGCATCACCTCATAAGAGGTACTGATGAGGATGTGGACGCAGGGGAACCTCTGTGTACCTTTCATAGGAATGCAAAAGGCTAAGTGGAAATCCTTCTCAAGGAATTAAAACTTTAGAATGACTATATGATCCGGCAATCCCCCTTTCTAGGTGTTTCTCCAAAAGAAGACAAAGCAGTACCTTGCAGAGATATGAGCATGCTTGTATTACATGTAGCCCTATTCACAACAGCCAAGACGTAAAGACCACCTGAGCACACACAAGAGATAAAATGTAGTCTAAGTAATATCAGAGAAAATGTGGCATGTACACACGATGGGATACTACTCAGCCTTTCAAGAAGAAAACATGTGACAACATGATAGACCCGGAAGGACACTACGTTCAGGTACGTATGTCAGACACCGAAGGTCAAGTCCTACATGATTCTCCTTGTACAGGTATCATAGGTAGGCTCACTGAACTGGTTGCCCGGTGTTGGGAGAAGAAAGAAAGGGGTGGTTACTGATCAAGTGGCATCAAGTTTCAGCTAAAAGGAATTGATTCTCAGAGATCTCAAGAGCAACACTCTATCACTGGGCAGCAATACTGTACTGTACACCCTAAAATTTGCTGAATGTCTATCTCCTAGATGCCTAGGTGACTCAGTTGGTTGAGTATTCAACTCTTAATTTCAGCTCAGGTCATGATCTCACAGTTCGTGAGTTTGAGCCCCGAGTCTAGCTCTGTGCTGGCAGTGCAGAGCCTGCTTGGGATTCAATCTCGTTTTGCCCCTCCCCTGCGTGCACATGGCAGAGAGCCCGATGCAGGGCTTGAACTCACCAACCAAGCCATGGGATCATGTCTTGAGCCGGAGTCAGACGTTTAACCAACTAAGCCACCCAGGCGCCCTGGAAGTCCAAGCTCATTTAATAAGACAATAAGAGGGTATAAAAGATATACACATTGGGAAAGAAGAAATAAAACTGCCTTTATTAGTATATAACAATATCATCTATGTAAAGAATCTGGAAGAATCAACAACTTCTCTCCTGAAACTATCAAATGACTACAGCAAGACTTTAAGGTACAACATTTATATACAGAAGCCAACTGCTTTCTTATATAATACAATGAACAAGTAAAATTTGATGTTAAAAACACACTACCATTTACCTCAGCACACCCCCAAATAAAGTTCTTAGGTATAAATGTAATAAAATATACATAAGACATCTCTGAGCACCATTCAGATGAAAAATATCAAAAAAGAACTACATAGAGAGATAGTCCATATTCATGCATAGATTCGATATTGTCACAGTAGTGGGTTCTTACCAACTGGACTTAGAGATCACACTCAATTCCAATCAAAACCCCAGCAAGTTATTTTGTGGATAATGACAAACTAATTCCAACATTTCTATGTGGAGGCATAAGACCCAGAACACGGATACAATATTGAAGGACAAGCACAAAGTTGGAGGGGACTGACACTACCTTACTTCAAGACTTAGAATAAAGCTACGCTATCTTCATTATATAGCTTTACAGTTAGTCTTAAAGGAGTGTATTTTTCTCATTACATTTTTTTTTGGTGTTCAAAACCAACTTTGCCAACTTTTTTATTATATGTAGCGTATCTACCTCTGGTACTACAGTGTTTTACTGGTGAAAGAATAGACAAATAGATCAATGAACATAAATAGAGCCCAGAAATAGAACCACATAAATAATGTCAACTTACCTTTAACAAAGGAGGAAAGGCAATGCAATGGGGCAAAGACAGGCTGCCTAACAAACAGTGCCGGGCCAAACGGACAAAGCCATGCAAAATAATCAATGTAGACACAGATCTTACACCATTTCCAAACAAAAACAAAAACAAAAACTCAAAATGAATCAGGGACCTAGATGTAAAATAACAAAACCATAAAACAGCCAGAAGATACCATAGGAGAAAATCTTGGAGACCTTGCGTATGGCTGGAAGTTTTTAGATACAACTCCAAAGGCATCATCCCTGGAAGAAATATCTAACAATTATGGACATCATCAAAACCTTCTGCTCTGCTAAATGCGATGTGAAGAGAAGACTGAGAGAAAGTATTTTTAAAGGTATATATAATAAAGGATTGTTATGTAAGAAATACAAAGATCCTTAAAACTCAACAATAAGAAAACCAACCCAATTTAAAAAGTAGGCAAAAGACATCAACAGACACCACACCAAAGGAGATATACAGATGCCAAGTGAGCATATGAAAATATGTTTATCATCATATGTTCTCAGAAAATTACAAATTTAAATGAGATACCTCTGTACACACCTGTTAGACTGGCCAAAATCCAGAACGCTGACAACGACCAATACGGGCAAGGAAGGGGACCAATATGGACTCTCACTCATTGCTGGTGGGACTGCAAAAGAGTAGGGCCACCCTCTGAGACTGTGAAACCATTTTGGTGGTTTCTACGAAAACTCAGCATGATTTTACCGTATGGTTTAGCAATAACAGTCTCTGAAATTTGCCCAAACGAACTTAAAACTTACATCCTCGCAAAAACCCGCCCACACAGACTTATAACGGTGTTATGCCTAATTGCCAAAACCTGGAAGCAACCAGGATATCCCTCAGTAGGTGTAAATGGGTCAATCAACCATGATACAGTCAGACAATAGTATAATATTTAGGGCTGAAGAAAAAATAAGCTATGAAGTTTTGAGAAGAAATGGAGGAACCGTAAGTGCTTATTACTAAGTGAAAGAAGCCGGTCGGTGAAGCTCTTCAAGCGGTATGATCACAACTATATGACATTCTGGAAAGAACATGACTATGAAGATAGTAAAAAGCTCACTGGTTACCAGCAGTGAGGGGAGAGGGAGGCACAAATAGGCAAAGCACAGAGGAACAGTGAAACCACTCTCTGTGTTACTACAATAGTGGATACATTTCTCAAAACTCAAAAAATGCGCAATATGAATAGTGAGCCCATATATAAACTACGGGCTCTGGGTGATAATGATGTGCCAACGTGGGTTCACGGATAGTAACAAATGTACCATCTGGTGGGGGGGTGCCGATAATCAGGAAGATTGTATGTGTGTAAGGAGAGGGGGGTTAAGGAAGTCTCTGTCCTTCCATTCAAGCTTGAGGTAAATCTAAAATTGCTCTAAAAAGACCTTAACTGAGAAGAAAGTTGACTGCCACTATTTCACTACTTAGAATGTTAACGGTACTGTGTTCATTTTTTTCAAAACGTAAGTATCACAGTAGAATTAAACATAAGGAGTGGCTGGGGTACAGGAGTAAAAATGTCAAATACATCATAGAAAGTTATGAGCAAAAAATGAAAGAAGTCAAAAATACTACAAAAAGAAAACAAAAATTTTTAAGCACAAACATAACTTACCACATGGCAGAATAAACAGGAGTCCATTTACCTATTTGTAAGAAAAACATAAGATGCCTTGAGTCAAAACATTCCGACTACTGCTTGTTATCTTTTATATATGTGCTTAAAGGAAGGTGATTCAGAAAATGGATAAAATGCACCAGGAAAATGCAAAGAAATAAAGAACCAAGGGTCACAACATTAATAACAGATCCAGTGAAATTCAACATAAAAACCATGCAAAAGGATAATTTTTGGAAGTAGAGTTGACATGCAATATCCTATTAGTTTCAGATGTATGTCATAGTGATTCAATACTTTTATACATTGTGAAATGATCCCCACAAGAAGTCTAGTTACCATCTGTCACCATAAAAAGTTATTACAATATTATTGACCACGTCGTACATTACATTCCCATGACGTACTTTATAACGCGAAGTTTGTTACTCTTGATGCCCTTCACCTATTGCACTGGACCCCCTGCAACCTCCTCCATCTGGTAACCAGCAGTTTTCTTTATCCATCTATCCATCTATCTATTTTTCCTTTGTTCCTGTGTTATATCAGGAAATAGATCAGTGAAATATATCAACGAAAGCATACGGTATTTGTCTTCCTGTATCAAACTTAATTCCCTTAGTATAATACCCTCTAGGTCCACCTACGCTGTCATAAATACCAAGATTTCATTCTTTTCTATCACAAATACTCCATATTATACATAAACGTGTATTCCATATATACACACATGCACATACACAATGTATGTGTGTATACACACAAAATATAAACATAGACATATGGCACAATTTCTTTACCCATTTTCTCATCAACAGTTGTTATTTTTTGTCCGTTTTAGTAATAATTAATCTGGTGGGTGTGAGGTGATAGCTCATTGTGATTCTGATTTGTATTTCTCTGGTGATTTGGAACACTTAGCATCTTTCATATGCCTGTTGGCCATCTGTGGGTCTTCTTTGGAAAAATGGCTATTCAGGTCTTCCGCCTATTTCTTAAACTTTTTTTTTTTTTAATATGAAGTCACGTGAGTTCTTTATATATTCTGGAGATCAACCTTTTATCAAATGTATGACTTGTACCTATTCTTTGCACTGTCAATAAGTTGTCTTTTCGTTTTGTTGATAGTTTCCTTCAGTGTGCAAAGCCTTTCAATTTGATGTGATCTCATTCATTTTAGCTTTCGTTGCACTTGCCTGAAGGGACTGGTCCAAAAAACATAGCTAACACCAATGTCAAAAGAGCTTACTGTCTGCATTTTCTTCTACAAGTTTTACCCTTTCGGGTGTTACATTCAGCTCTTCAACCTATTTCTCAATTTATTTTTCATTTAAGGCATCAGATAGTGGTCCAGTTTTACTAACACTATTATTTCGAAGGGACTGTCTTTTCTCCATTACATTCTTGACTCCTTTGTCAGAGATTAAGTGACCATATATATGTGGGTTTATTTATGCCAGGACCATACTATTTTGGTTACTGTAGCTTTGTAGGACAGTTTGAAATCAGGGATTGTGATACCTCCACCTTTTTTCTATAACCTTTTGAGGAAGGGTAACTCCCTAAAACCAAGGCATGTTAGAAACTTTTTAAAACGGAGTAAAACTGAAATTTAAAGCGAAAAAAGGAAAACCTAAGATTATCTTACAGAACCAAAAGGGTAGTGAAAAAGACAGACTACATGAATATAGAATCAAGAGGGTCATTTTAAATATTTTTTAAAAAAAAATTTAATGTTCATTTATTTTTATTTTTTATTAAAAAAATTTTTTTTAAATGTTTATTTTTGAGAGAGAGGGAGACAGACAGACTGTGAGCCAGGGAGGGGCAGAGAGAGAGGGAGAGAGAATCCGAAGCAGGCTCCAGGCTCTGAGCTGTCAGCACAGAGCCGGACATGGGGCTCAAACCCACAAACCGCGAGATCATGACCTGAGCTGAAGTCGGACACTTAACAGACCAAGCCACCCAGGCGCCCCTAATGTTTATTTATTTTTGAGAGAGACAGAGACAGAATGTGAGTGGGTTAGGGTGAGAGAGTGAGGGAGACACAGAATCCAAAGCAGGCTCCAGGTTCTGAGCTGTCAGCACAGAGCCCGATGCGGGGCTCGAACTCACAAACTGTGAGATTACGACCGGAGCTGAAGTTGGATGTTCAGCCAACTGAGCCAACCAGGTGCCCCAGGAAGGTCATTTTAATTAGTGGTAGTTATCAAGCTCTAGTTTTTGAAAACAGAAAATGCATCTTCTTTTCATATAGCATTCATGGAATATTTAGTAGAATTGTGTATACAGCAGGAAGTGGTTAAAATCGGTTTTCATAGTGTGTATACAGGCTGCATTTCGGAAGTACATTCAAATACTGTGTAGGTCAAAAAAAATAAGTATAGACAGCGAATTATTAATACCTATTTATTTGTATTCCAATCTTGGGATAGAAAAGAAAAAGAAAAGCAAATCTTATGACTTGGTTTTCTTTTTCCTTTTTACCTACCTCAGTATAAAGCTCATGTTTTACAATGAACTTGCATGAACTTAATTGAAATGGTCATTTATTACTAGAAAGATGAATTTTAGCATTTGGATAAATTCACCAAAGTAATTTTTTTTTTTAAATAGTTGTTTTTTCCAAAAGAAGAGAAGAAGCAGCATCCCCTGAGGAAATCAGAAAATGTTAGGACCACAATGGTCAAGATGTGAGATTCTGTTAGGTGGGGAACGCCTTTGCATTTTTTTCTTCTCTTCACTTCACACTTTGGCATATTCCAAACCCACACACGATACGTGATCCTGTCAGACAACGTTGATTACTGGTCCCAAGTGACTTCAAGCAGTGGCTATAGGCTGACTTTGTAAATCTGCTCAGATATGTCTACTGGAAAGAAAACGTCAACATTCAAACAAGATCACTTCATTACCAAGGCCTCAGACACACAACCACCCAAAAACATGCTGAAATACAGAACAGCAAAGAACACCAGGAAGAACTCACTGCACTGTAAGGAGTAAGTATTCAAGGGAAACTCAATCTAAATATTGTACAGAAATACTACAGTACATTTTCAAAATGTATTACCTTCATTTGTTAAGAAATAAATGAAGTTGGCTTTGGCTTAAAAAAAAAAACAACAAAAATCATAAAAAGAATTCTTTGGTTCTTGGCTTAAAAAAAAAAACACCAAAAATCATAAAAAGAATTGTTTAATTTTCTAGACCAAATGCACTTTTTCAGTTTTTCTCTTAGGTTCCTATCAGGAGCCCTGATATAGAACACCATTCTCTCCCACTCGGTTCTCAACAGTTTTACAAGAAATTAAAGCGCAACTTGGGATCAGGTTGAAGCACAGGCCGCCATTCAAGTTTACTAGCCAAGCAGCACCGTGAACGCTCAAAAGCAGAACGTGGCAGAATTGCCCACACAGATCCAGGCTCGTGTGGGTCAGGGAGGCGTCCCCCAGAGGATAAGCAATGGATCCTGTACTCAGACATATTTCACCCCACCCAGCTCTCCTACCTCTCCCAGGCTCCTCTGTTGCTCCTCCTTCCTACTGTCTGCGTTTCTAAATATCAGAGTGTCCAGGGATTAGCCCTCGGACCATGTTTGTTTTTCTGACTACACTCACCTTCTAGATGATCTCATGCAGGCCCATGACTTTCAATCGCATCTCCGAGCTGATGTCAAAAGTCTGGGCTTCTCCTCTGAACACCAGAACCATCCATCAAATCCCCTGATGACCATCTCCCCATGGAGGTCCAGTAAGCATCTTAAACTCAAGGTGTCTAAAACCGAACTCCTGATTTTTACCCCCCACCCTCCCCCACCACCCCCGCCAACTGCTTTCCCAGTCCTTCCGCCTAACTGCAAATCCATTCTTCGGTTACCCAGTTCAAAATCTTTTCTGTGGATCTACATTCTTGAGGCTGATCTTTTCCTCGTGTGCCTATCATCTGTCAGCAAGTGTTGTCATCTGTCCTTCAGGTGTACACAGAATCCCATTCTTCCTGACCACCTTCCCTGGTGGGGGAAGTTGGTCAACTTAGGTTAGTTCTGTGCTCTAGCCAATCTGGATCCTTGCTGTTTGTCAAAACCTATAGGAACTCTGCTTCAGGCCTGGCCTTCCGTTCTAAAATTTCAACACCCACCGCTCGATATTTCTTCTCTCTGCTTTGCATTCTTTTGTCCTTCAACACCTGCCACTTTCTTTTTTGTATTAAGTTTTCATTTTAATTCTGAGTTAACACACAGTGTCTTATCAGTTTCCGGTGTACAGGACAGTGATTCAATAATCCTACACACTCTTCAGCACCCATCATGAGAACACACGCCACTTTAAAAGCACTTACATTTATTACATTTATTTCCTGTAGCTCCTCTTAGAACGTAAGAATGCTCTTTTTTATTCACATTTGTCTATTTTATTTGCTTCAACGCCAGTGGCTAGAATGGTACCTGATATACATAAGCTCCCAATCCTATTTGTGGAATGAATGAATGGCTGGCTCCTAGCTCAAAGGAAGAAGGGCTGAGTTGAGCCAAGCAAGCTCAGTTGTTTTTCTCAAATGTATCATCTTATCAGAACTGCCCTTCCCTAAAGCAGAGTGAACAAAGGAGCAAAAGGGGGCCCAGAGGTGCTGGAGGGCATGCAGCTCCAAGAACACAGAAGGATCCACGAGACATAGAGAATAAGGTGCCCTGTACCGCACTGTGTATTGTGATACTCTAATGAAAAGTCAAGGTAGTATTGCAGTTATGATCCCAGGCAATCAAAGACTGATGTCTTCTCACTACAGCCAGAGAGTCCAGTCTGGCCTGCAAAGGCTGTTCTGGATGGCTCTTGACTCACGAATTGCCTTCCGTTTCTGAAAAGATCCTCAGAGCAGGAGAGCATCATCCTACTCAAATACCTCAACTGCCAAGTAAGATAACATCTGAGCTCCTTCGTGTTTCCTTTTCCACGTGTGTTCTCATGTGTACAATCAGCACTACACTAAGAAGACACCCACGCTTCCCCCCACCCCCACCACTACCGTCTTCAGGAAACACTGGAAGACTCTAAAATTCAAACATCCTGCGTCTACCCCCCCATCTCAGTGGGAAAAACAGTGCTTCCTCCTGACATATTCTCAGGCCCTGAGCGGAGAAGCAGCAGGGTTGAGTCTGTCCTTAGCTTTGTCTTCCAGCCGGAGACATCAGGAGCTCTCTCTGTAAGGGCACTTTGAAGACTAGGCTGACACTCGGCGCGTTTGGGAAATGGTGTCTGAGAGACAATAAAAGGGGCACCGGCTTCAAGTATATTAAGGGATCACAGGGGCACATCTTGACTGCATGCTCAGATCTTTTGATTCAAAGACACACATCTTCTCATCTCCCAAGGGGTGAGGCCAACCTAGCACAGAATACAGACAGAGCCTCACAAACAGGGTTGCCAACCGCATGTCAGAGACAATTAGCGAGAACACGGCGAGAGGCTGCCCTCGGTGCAGAGTCAAAATGGATTAGGGAGGAAACTCAAGGTGTGTGTGTCGAGCCACCAGCCCAGATGCGCAGGGCAAACACGCAGTGAGGTGGCACCTGAAGTGGCTCGCTGTTTTCCTGGTGGCTGTGTGCATCCACTACTCTGCTCATCTCTCTTACGTCCTTTCTCCTAGAGTAACAGGAGGCCAGCGGGTGTGAGTGGGTGCGAGCAAAGAGAACGCCAAACGTAATCATTCAAATACCAGATTTGGGGGTGCTTGGGTGGCTCAGTTGGTTTAGCATCTGACTCGACCTCGGCTCAGGTCATGATCTCACAGTTTTGTGAGTTCAAGCCCCGCATCTGGCTCTGAGCTGATGGCATGGAGCCCACTCGGGATTCTGTCTATCCTTCTCTCTGCCCTTCCCCTGCTTGTGTGTACATGTTCTCATTCTCTCTTTCCCAACTAAATAAAAACTTAAAAAAATATACCGTATTTTGGCTAGATAGGTGGTTAAGATTCCAACCAAACCAGTCCCATTTTATAATCACTATATATATTCAAAATTGTGATAAAGAAAAGAAGGTAGGTATGGGGAATCTGGCCAAAGAGCAGTTGTTGGGCGTAACTTTCAAATTTCTTTCAGTTTGCCATCAGCCAACTCTCTATTCCTGGTGAAGTGACAGGGATCTTGCAACTCATCGGTCCCTGGAAGCCATCAAGGAACCTCCACTCTCACTCCTTTCTATAGCCAACTGGCCAAGAAATTTGTGCAACAGACTCCCGAGCTTTCTAATTCCAGATGCTTCTCTGAAATCAATGTTGATTTTGCCAGTGACATTTTTATCTGGAAATGGAGCAAACGAAAGCACTTCTTGTCACCAAGTGCCAATCAATTAATACAGTGATGGTCAGAGAGGAAAACTAACAGAGCTGGTGGGCTGGTTTTTTTTTTTTTTTTTTCTTACTGTATTTTCCCAATTCTTTTTAAACTTACTGGCTGACCAGAGATACTGTGCCTTTTTTTTTTTTCTTTGCAAAATTTTATTCCCTTCCATCAGCCTGCTGCAATTTAATTGGGCTGCTTTTCCACCTTCCGTATCCTATTCACTCACTCCACAGGCACCTGCCTCCTCTCCTGCAGAAATGAAGATGGGTGAAGATTTCTTTGAAGTCATTTCAGCTCCCACGAGAGAGTACACGCTACCTCATTATATATATAAAAAAAATCACTGTAGTACAACCACAGACACGGCCAAGCATGTTCACCACAACACCGAGGGCTCCTGGCCTTATCTGGGCTCTTTAAAATCCTGTTTTATTTAATGAATAGATGACACCAGCAGGAGAGATGCCAATAATCCTGATATTTAGCTATCCTCTTCAATGGCCAAAGGCATCATCCAAGGGTTCATTCTGGGGGCACTGTCTCTTAATGGGACACCCTGCGATGGTAAGGATCACGCTGTCTTGCCTGAGCAGAGACCACCAGACTGACGTATACGACAGCCGATTCAACAAGTCCATTTTGGTAACAAAAATGGACCTCCAATCTCAACATATTCGAGAATGGATCATAACGTCCTCACTACATGGTGTTCACTTCAATGGCTCAGTCCCAATGAATCACACTTCCCGCCACGTAATTGCCCCCAGAACAGACATTATGTGCGAGAACACATCAAGGCTGAACCCTCAACCCAACTCAATTCTATCACCAACTCCTCTCTACTGTATGTCTGAAACAGCTCTCCAATGTATAATTTTCTCTTTAATGCCACACCATCCTTGTCTGAAATTCCACCATTTCTAACATTCGTTCTGGTGCACTGACCATCTACTTTCCGCAAAGAAGCTGGAATTATTACTGAACAATGCAACTCTAATCAGGGCACACAGTATTCACACTCCACTCACACACAAAGCGTTTGATCCAGCAGCGATTTTCCTCTGTTGTTATGATCAAGGCTAAAATCCACAACATATTATTCACAGCTCTCATGATCAGCCACACACATCTTTTTCTTCCTCCTCTTCTTCCAACTCGCCACTCCCATTGCTGCCACAGGACCTTTGCACATGCTGTGACCTTGCTGAGTAATCAGCAGCCTCACCTTCGAGGTCTCAGCTAAGTGAGCTTTTTTCAGGGAAGCCTTCTCCATGCTTTCAGGTTAAATCACATGAGTTTCTTATACCCCCCCCCCCCATTTTTTCCCTCAGACTACTGATCTGAGTTTGTACTTCCTCTTTTTGTATCAACAGGGGGATTTCTAAATTACTATTTTTCTCTCCCATCGGACTGTCAACTCCAGGAGAGGGAGAACTATGACGTTTAGGAACCACTCTATCCCAGTGTCGTGAGATGCACTCTAAGAAAACTTTTCTAGAAACAAAGAAAATGATGTTAGACATTCCAAGACTCTATGATAATACTCACAGAAATGCAACTAGGGGCACCTGGGTGGCTCAGTCGGTTGAACGTCTGACTTCAGCTCAGGTCATGTTCTCCCGACTTGTGAGTTCGAGTCCTGAGTCAGGCTCTGTGCTGACAGCTCAGAGTCTGGAGCCTGCTTCAGACTCTGCCTCTCTCTCTCTCTTTGCCCCTCCCCCACTCTGATGCATGCTCTCTTTCTCTTTCAAAAGTAAACATTAAAAAAAAAAAAAAAAAGAAATGCAACCAGGCTCATGAGTTCTAAGGCATATCCTAGTAAAACTATCAGATATTAATGATAAAGAAAAGAAATCCTCCGGACCTCCAAGTAAAACAACTAAGTTACTTAAAAACAAACAAGCAAACAAAAAATCAGGTTGGCATCAGGCTCTTCAACAATCATCAACCATGACAGTGGAGAGCACCATTTTAAGGAAACTCCAAAAACAATGCGTGAGCCAGGAATTTTACATCCAGCTGAGCTCTGCCTCACACAGTAAGGCTGCAAACAATGGGAACCTGTTAACACCAGGGAACGCTGTCCTCACGAACAATTCCTAAGGACCTGTGAAGGCACAGCTTGAAACCACTGGAAAAGCCAGAGTGAACTGGAACAAAAGGACAACTAGGAAGCATTAAGTATGTTTAATGACAGATTGAAGGTTAAAGGAAACAGGAGAGGTCAAGGTGGAAAAACGGTGCGTAAAGGTGACAGATTCTGACCCAGTAGACATAATTCAACACCAAAAAAAAACAAAACAAAACAAAAAAAAAAAACAAAGGAGAAAGAAACACGAAGAGACGTTAGAGCAGCTCGCGAATTATCAAACAGGTGGAAGTCTGTCAAAACAAACAGTAGGTACCTAAATAAAGGAAACAGAACTAAGGGTAGCACACAAATGATTAACATCAATATAATCAGAGGCACAAAAAAAATCCCAATTCTTCCTAATAAATAAGGGCACTCTGGAAAAAGCAGCAAAGAAAATAGAGCACAGAGAAAAAGAAAAGCGGTAAATATAGCTTCTTAGGATTAAGCTGGGACCAAATGTATCATTCAAATAAGGTAGATATAAATTGTTCAAAATAAGTACGCATTAGCACTTTAATATCAGAGAAAGATCTTCTACCTGATTTCTCCCTGGTCACTCTGGGATGCTGGGGAAAGCAGAAGGAGCCAGATCAATAAGCGTGCCAGTGTGCACACGCCTCAGTACTTTCCCCACAAGCTGGGCCCCATGCAGTGACGCTGCCACTGTCATGGTAACCACTGATCTTCGAAACTAGACCACAGACCTCACTTCCAATTTCCTAAGGCAGGGCATGGGTTGGTAGGTGTGATTCATTTAGCTCTGCCTTGTCTTAGCATTTTCAGTATCTGTCCCAACACTAATTTTCATAATCAGCTGGAGTTTAGGCTTCAAAGAGGACTCCCTTCCCTGCAAGACACAAACAGTCTCCACTCGGGGTTCTTCTAACTTTATTCTAAGCTGCTGCATGAATTACCAGGTTGAGATCAGAACTCGGCTTTCCTCACTCTCAGGGGATGAAGAGCTCATGAAGAACTCAGGGGCTCTGCTCCCAGCTTGTAGCTCATAGATATACAGTAAGGCATGTAATAACGTGTGTGTATATACATATGACCATATATGACACATTATAGAAGCAATATGAAATGGGCTTATCTTAACCTAAAAAATTGAGATGCACACAACAAACTCAACACAACGTGGGAGAAAAAATAAAAGAAAAAGAAACCACAGACAGCAATTCTGAGGGCAGACGAGGTAGAATTCAGACCAAAAAGCAGCGAATTTGACAAAGATCTTTATAATGCTAAGAACCAGCTCATGATGAAGATTTAACTATTACAAATACATGAAGCAAATTAAAAAATGGGACTAATACTATGGATTTTAAAACACTTCCCCCCCCTTTCTTTCCCTTCATATCAAGCTTCTAAAGGATCCTTCTCCCCACCCCCCCTCCCAAATAAATCAGTGGTTCTCAGCTTTTATTGGGCATCACCATCACCTAGAAACTTCAGAGGCACTGATGCTATCTATGTGTGCCATGTGGAGATACTCAGTCTGGGATATAGCTGGGCCTTAAGAATCAGAAGTTTGCCAGCTATTTCTTTTTAATTCTTTTTATGTTTATTTATTTTTGAGAGAGACCAACAGAGAGAGAGAGGGAGGAGGGGTAGGGAGAGACACACACACAAAGCATGAACGGGGGAGGGTCACAGAGAGAGGGAGAAACAGAATCTGAAACAGGCTCCAGGCTCTGAGCTGTCAACACAAAGCCGGACGCAGGGCTCGAACTCACGGACCCTGAGATCATGACCTGAGCCAAAGTTGGACGCTTAACCGACTGAGCCACCCAGGCACCCCTAGATCTTCATTTTTCACCTAGAAAGATGTTGTGCACATTTAAGCATGCAGAAAACTTGGGGGGTATGTTTACTGGGACTGCATTAAAAAGATGTATTAGGAATTTTTAAAATTTGATCTACTTGCTATTGTGCATATATTTTCAAGGTAGAGAAATAGTTTTACTACATCTATTTCAGGGGTTTTCAATCTGCTAAGCACATTAGAAATACCTGGCAAACATAGGGCACCTGGGTGGCTCAGTAGGTTAAGCATCCAACTCTTGATTTGAGCTCAGCTCATTATCTCCTGGTTTGTGGGTTCGAGCCCTGAGTTGGGCTCTGCACTAACAGTGCGAAGCCTGCTTGGGATTCTCTCTCTTCCTCTCCCTCTGCTCCTCCCCTACTAGTGTGCACTCTCTCCCCCTCAAAATAAATTAATTAGCTGAAAAAAATAAAAAAAAGATCTATTTATTTGTAATGATGCTCAAGACAGAAAAAGGGAAAAAGAAGAAAAAAAAAAAAAAAAAGAAGGGGGAAGCTCTTCTTTAAGAATGCCAGTTATGGACTGAGGAAAAAGTGACACAGTAAACACCATCATTTACATGTCCCCAAATAAGAAATGATTCAGACAAAGGATCACCAATAAATGTTGCAATGAAAGAGACTCAATTTTAGGAGGAGTATTGGGTTTCCAATGCTTTTGTAATGGATTACCATAAATTTAGGAGCTTAAACCAAGACGAATTTGTTAACTTACAGTTTGGTAGGTTAGAAGTCAGATGTGGACCCACTGTGCTAAAATCAGGGTATCGACAGGCTTGCGTTCCTTTCTGGAAGCCCTACAGGTCAAAGTTTCCTGGCCATGGCCAGCTTCCAGAAGATGCTGCATTCTTGGGCTTGCTGTCCCCTTTTTCTACCTTCAAAGCAAGCATATTTCATATCTCCAATCATCCTACCTGAAACACATCTCTTGCCGACTTCGCCCCCGCCCCACCATCTTCCTCTTTTAAAAACGCTTGTGATTACACACTGCACTCACCTGCATAGTCCCGGCTAACTTCCCTATAATCAGGTCAGCTGGTTAACAACCTTAATTCCATCCGCCACCTTCATTCCCCTTCCCTGTCTTCTAACCTAACAGATGCACAAATCTCAGGGATTAGGGAAAGGACGTCTTCAGGGATGTGGGGATGGAGGTGGTATTATGCTGTCTACCACGGTAGGGGAGAAATCTGCCTGCTTGCAAGGCTTTCAACCTCAGATTGCTAGTGATTCTTAAAAAGGAATGAAAAGTCCCTTTACCACAGAGAGCCCTTACCTAAGGGCTCAAACACAGCGTCATCAGTAATGGGAGAAATGCGCCTCTGGATATAAAGCGATAGGAAGACCCTTAACTCACCCATGTAACATTTTTGTCGAACACATGTGATCTTAATTAAAACATGACGACGGGCGCCTGGGTGGCTCAGTCAGTTGGGCGTCCGACTTCAGCCCAGGTTATAATCTCGCTGTCTGTGAGTTCGAGCCCCGCATCAGGGTCTGTGCTGACAGCTCGGAGCCTGGAGCCCATTTCAGATTCTGTGTCTCCTTCCCTCTCTGCCCCTCCCCTATTTGTGCTCTGTCTCTCTCTCTCTTTCTCAAAAAATAAATAAATGTAAAAAAAAAAAATTTTTTTTTTAATTAAAACATGACGAAAGAAACCCACAAATTCAGTTTGTGACACGTTCTACCCACAACTGGCCTGGATTCTTCAAAAACTTTCAACGGCATGAAAGAAAAAAGCAAGGGAGCCGTTCAAGATTAAAAGGAGCCCAAAGAGATGTGGCAGCGAAATGCCATGAGCTACCCTCGATGAGATCCTGAATGGAAGAGGAAAATCAGCAAAAAGGGCATTTCTAGAGAATTAGAGAATTTCAAACCTGATCTGTTTGGCATGCACAATTTATTTATCCATATTAAATGCTTACATACGACCATGATATTGTGGGTATGTGAGACAACGCCCTTGCTCTGAAGAGACGGCACGTAGGGGTGAGATACCATGGTGCCTTCTGTGTGCTTTCCAACAGTTCAACAGGAAGAAAGGGAGGTGCATACAGTGTGTGTGGGAAGGTATGTAGAGAAAAACAGCGAAAGTGAATATGATAAAAATAGCAACATTTGGTGAAACTAACCGAAAGGTTCCAGTTTTTTGCTTATTCTTGCCATGTGCATGGTCAGTATGACCAGAGGGCATCAATGATCTCCTCACTGGTCTCGAATATTTGACCAAACACTGAAGTCTCAATCTTCTAAAGAGCTGACATTTTTCCTTCTACGTATTGGTGAATTATTTGTCTGTGAATTAGATGTCTGTCTATGGACAGATTTTTGAACTTGGCTTAAATGCTTCACAACTTAGACTTGAATTATCTGGCTACCACGAACTTCTGTAGTTAGAAACCTTTCTCTCTATCCTTCTCTCAAGACTTCACTGAGGGGCACTTGGGTGGCTCAATCAGTCGAGTGTTCAACTTCGGATGAGGCCATGATCTCACAGTTCATGAGTTCGGGCCCCACATCAGGCTCACTGCAGTCAGCTTGGACGCACTCTGGATCTTCTGTCCCCCTCCCTCTACCCCTCCGCCCCTTGTGCTCACTCTCTCTCTCTCCCTCCCAAAAATAAATAAAACATGAAAAAAATATATTAAGAAAAATATTTCAGTGAATTTTTGCTCCCTTAATAAGTAGATGGTTAAACTGGATACAGCGAGAGAGTGTCTGTCTTTCCGACCTAAGGAGATACCTTCTTTCCTCTGCCCAGCTGAAGAAAACAAATGGCAATTTCTCTCCTGGGTCCAAATGGATGTATTTGATGAACTGTTTGTTTGTAAACCACATTCCATGACAGAAAAGATTGTTTTTTGACCTAAAAGACTTCTACCACATTTTAGACATTTCACACGTCAGATGTACATCAAGGAGATTTTTCTAAGTCGTACTTTCACACGTCCTTCAGAATGGAAACCTTTCAAACCCACTCCATACTATTTTGAGAGTGTAACTTTGTTTTCTCAACAGCAGACGCGTGGATAAGCAGACGGGACATGATACAGGAAGCATGTCCCCTTACAAAGCCAACACAAATGTTTAAAAAGCTATTCTCTCTAACATTTATGGCTATTTTTTTTTTCCTCACAGAAGTTTCCTTATGATTCTAGCATGGTATCACCTGATGAGCGACACATCTCCTTACTATTCCAGATGATATGCAACTGGGTTTGGGAGAACTCTATCAAAATGCCCTTAGGTCATAAAAGCGTACTTTGCAGGAGAACAGGAGGGAGGTGCTTCAGTAAGCTGAAGATCAAAGATATTGCTATCCCCATGGCCAATGAGAATGAAAACTTGATTTTAGTGCAGCAGGGTTTGGGGAGAAGAAAAGACTTCTTGCTGATGAAAGAAACCTGGAAATAGAGCAAGGAAGCTGTGGACCCATCTCCCTTCCTACACGGTTCATGTATTTCTCCGGCAGCCAATGGGACCTTCTTTCAACTGGTCTTTTAAAATTTAAAACCTTTCCTTCAATTCACCACTTTTTCTCTTCTCAACGGCTGGCCCCTTATCTGTGCCCTTAGAAGAGAAACATGCTGGCCTGCCCCCCTACAGACAAGCCCTGAGAGGCAGGTGCGTGCCATTTCTTATTCTCAGTTGCCCTTGTTCTGATATGAGCCACCTCACATTAGACTATTTTTCTTCCTCATTATTTTCCCATTCATGCTTTGTGAAAGCCAGCAACAGGACTGCAGAATCAAAATGCTCACAGCAGCCACCGCCAGAAGCTGTGTGGTATCGAACTTGAGACAGACTGTTGACTAGCCATTTGCTTTGTACTGTAGAGGTGACTGGTTCGTGAGTGAAATTGAGACAGTTCCACATCTCTTGATCATACACCTCCCGGGGTATTCCTGAATTTCGGAAGCAAAATGCTGAGTTAATCTCAGCACATACTGTTAAAGGAAGGTGGAAGCGGGACCGGGAACCCAGACTGACCATACCCCAGTCCTAAACCAGTGGATCAGCATCTCCATCCCAGTAGACCTTCTGGGGTGACCTGAGAGAGGAAACGCTCACATAGAGTCAACGCTCAGTCTTGAGGCTTCCAGTGAAGTCCCAGTTTGTGTTAAATAATGTACTCGTCACACTATTTGATATTTAATTCACACTCAAGGATGGTTATCAAGCCAGGAGAGGTAGAGTTTAGATGTGAAGATATCCCACTTTGTATTCTCTCTCACAACCAATGGAGGGTATAGCCTAAGGAGCCATTCCTTTTGAAATTTTCAAGAATTCCCACAACTACACAAAGATCACGTGAGGATGCCCTGAAGAGCTCAGCAAAGCCCAAAGCCAGTATCGCACAGCACATGCGAAATAGATGGATGGATATACATGTATATATCAGAACAGAGAACTCAGTAAGCATGGGACTGAACACGGTTATGCCCTCAAACCTCCCCATAAAAATGGGGGAGCAGGCTAAGAATTGATGATTATTTTCTAGGACTTAATTCTGTATGTAAACCCTCCCAGTCGACAGACAGACTACAGATTTTAACACATAACGTGAATTGCTACAGTAAAAGGACTTCCTTTTTTGTGTAATTTTTCTTGAATGCTTTAAGTTTTCAAAAAGGTGGGAGATCTGGGTGGCTCAGTCAGTTCAGTGGCCGACTTTAGGCCATGGTCTCGTGGTCTGAGTTGGAGCCCCGCGTGGGCTCTGTGCTGACACCTCAGAACCTGGGACCTGCTTGGGATTCTGTGTCTCCCTCCCTCGTTGCCCCTCCCTCGCTCACACTCCTTCTCTCCTTCAAAAATAAACAAACATTAAAGTAAAATTTTTAAATATTCAAAAGGGAATGGCATAGAGACAAAGAAGCCATGGAGCTAAATGCAGTCATATAAATATTTCCAACTGCATATTAATATACACATGGATTTTATATGCTCTTATATATGCTTTTCCCTATTTCCCTACTCTCATTTTCTCCCAGCATTCTCTCCTACCTCCACCCCAAGTAAACAATGTGTCAAAGAGGACAAAGAGTTTTGGCTAGAGTATTCTTTCATAAAATAGCCTTAAACTCTTTAAAATTTTATTTACTTTTTAAAATTTTTCATTCAAGTATAATTAACATACCATGTTGTTTTAGTTTCAGGGATGGTATTGGCATAAAAACAGACACATAGACCAATGGAATAGAATACAGAACCCAAAACTGGACCCACAAATGTATGGCCAACTAATCTTTGACAAAGCAGGAAACAGTATCCAATGGAAAAAAAGACAGTCTCTGTAACAAATGGTGCTGGGAAAAGTGGACAGGAACATCTAGAAGAATGAAACTAGACCACTTTCTTACACCATACACGAAAATCAACTCAAAATGGATGAAAAACCTAAATGTGAGATAGGAAACCATCAAAACCCTATAGGAGAAACAAGTAACAATCTTTTTGACCTCAGCCACAACAATTTCTTACTCGACACATCTCCAAAGGCAAGGGACTTAAAAGCAAAAATGAACTACTGGGGCCTGATCAAGATAAAAAGCTTCTGCACTACAAAGGAAACAATCAACAAAACTAAAAGGCAACTGACAAAATGGGAAAAGATATTGGCAAATGACATATCAGATAAAGGACTAGTATCCAAAATCTATAAAGAACTCACCAAACTCCACATCCAAAAAACAAATAACCCAGTGAAGAAATGGGCAGAAGACATGAATAGACAGTTTTCTAAAGAAGACACCCAGATGGCCAACAGGCACATGAAAAGATGCTCAACGCCACTCCTCATCAGGGAAATAGAAATCAAAACCACACTGAGATACCACCTCATGCCGGTCAGAGTGGCTAAAATGGATAAATCAGGAGACTATAGATGCTGGCGAGGATGTGGAGAAACGGGAACCCTCCTGCACTGTTGGTGGGAATGCAGACTGGTGCAGCCGCTCTGGAAAACAGTGTGGAGGTTCCTCAAAAAATTGAAACTAGACCTACCCTATGACCCAGCAATAGCACTGCTAGGAATTTACCCAAGGGATACAGGAATGCTGATGCATAGGGGCACATGTACCCCAATGTTTATAGCAGGGCTTTCAACAATAGCCAAATGATGGATAGAGCCTAAATGTCTAACAACTGACAAACGGATAAAGAAGATGTGGCTTATATATACAATGCAATACTACTGGGCAATGAGAAAGGATAAAATATGGCCATTTGCAGCAATGTAGATGAAGTGGAGGGTATTACGCTAAGTGAAATAAGTCAATCAGAGAAAGACAGGTATCATATGTTTTCACTTATATATGGACCTTGAGAAACTTAACAGAAGACCATGGGGGAAGGGAAGGGGGAGACATAGTTACAAACAGAAAGGGAGGCAAACCATAAGAGACTCTTAAATACAAAGAACAAACTGAGGGTTGATGGCGGGAGGGGCAAGGGAGAGGGGAAAGTGAGTGATGGGCAATGAGGAGGGCACTTGTTGGGATGAGCACTGAGTGTTGCAGGGAAAACAATTTGACAATAAATTATGTCTATAAAAAAAGAGACAGTATTCAGGTGTTTAATATAGTGATTCAACAATTCTACACATTACTCAGTGTTCATCATGATAAGTGTTCTCTTCATCCCCTTCACCTGTTTTCCCCATCTCCTCACCCACCTCCCCGCTGTCAACCGCCAACTTGTTTTCTACATTTAAGAGTCTGGGGTTTTTTTTGGTTTTTGTTTCTTTTTTAATGTGTTTGTTTTGGTTTTTACATTCCACTTATTAGTGAAATCATATGGTATTTGTCTTCTTTTGACTTATTCCACTTAGCATCATACCCTCTAGGTCCATTCGTGTTCTTGCAGATGGCAAGATCTCGTTCTTTTTTTTTTTTTTTTTAATTTATTTTTGGGACAGAGAGAGACAGAGCATGAACGGGGGAGGGGCAGAGAGAGAGGGAGACACAGAATCGGAAACAGGCTCCAGGCTCCGAGCCATCAGCCCAGAGCCTGATGCGGGGCTCGAACTCACGGACTGCGAGATCGTGACCTGGCTGAAGTCGGACGCTTAACCGACTGCGCCACCCAGGCGCCCCAAAGATCTCGTTCTTTTTTATGGCTGAGTAACATGTTGAAGCAAATTGTGCCATCACAATTGAAGACTCTGTGGTTCTCAGCTTATTCTAAAGTGAACAGCTTGGATTAAACTGGCCACCTGCTGGTAACTCCACTAATTCATGGGTCCACCTTTATTCTTCCTTGCCTCACTCCACCATGATTACTTCTATGAAATATAATAGCAGCTAAAACATAGGACTCCATATTAAAGACTTAATCAGGGAAAGTGTTTATTATTATTAGTAATTATTATTATTATTTTAGAGAAAGAGCAGGAGTGGGGGAGAGGTTCGGGGGAAAAAGAGAATCTTAAGCAGACTCCATGCTCTGTGCAGAGCCCAATGTGGGGCTCGATCCAGTGACCCTGACATCATGACTTGAGCTGAAATCAAGAATTGAATGCCCCAGGGGCGCCTGGGTAGCTCAGTCGGTTTACCGTCCGGCTTCAGCTCAGGTCATGATCTCACAGTTTGTGGGTTCAAGCCCCCCATCGGGCTCTGTGCTGACAGCTTAGAGCCTGGAACCTGCTTTGAATTCTGTGTCTCCCTCTCTCTCTGCTCCTGCCCCGCTCATGCTCTCTCTCTCTCTCCTTCAAAAATAAATAAAAACAAAAACAAACAAACAAAAAAGACTTGAATGCCCCAATCAGGGCAAGCGTCTTGAATATCTCCTTTAGATGTGAGCCTTTTGAAAAAGTTGGAAACAGTGAAATTCGGAATGCACTTTTTGGAGAGAGGAAATGAGAACACCTTGTGTTCAGGAAATGATGCTTCCTTCTTTTGTTTTCATGTGAGGCTGATAATGACAGTCCTACATCCTACTTCCAAGAAGTCAGTCGTTGGAATGAACAAGGCAATTAGGAATAGGGTTGGTGTCGCTCCTTCACTTTAGTAGATGCTACTTTAAAAGCAGTTTTAGGTTCACAGAAAAACTGAGTATGAAGTACAAAGATTTTTCACTTACCTCCGCCCCCTCCATGCACAGCCTTCCCGACTATCAATATTCCCCACCGGAAGGTACATTCGTTACGGCTCACAAACCTGCAATGACACATCATTATCACCCAAAGTCTATATAGTTTATCCTATGGTTCACTCGTTGTGCATTCTGCAGGTTTTGACAAATGTATAATGACATATACCCACCACTGTTGTAGCATACGGAATAGCCTCACTCCCCTAAAAACCCTCTGTGCTCTGCCTATTCGTTCCTCTCTGTTCACCAATCCCTGGCAACCACCAGGCATTTCATGGTCTCCATAGTTACACTTTTTCCAAAATGCCATACAGTTGGAAGCATACAGTTTGTAGCCCCTTCCTCTTCATTTATTTTACTTCGTTTATTTACCTAGAGACCTAACAGAGGTCATCTTGTGGCAATTTTGAGCAGAGCTTCTAGGTGGATAGAGGTTTTCAACTCACTGGTGTAAAAACCCAGGAGCGTGACCGATTGATTGTATGGTATGTTTACTTTTGTAAGAAACTGTCACACTGTCTTCCAGAGCGGCTATTGGATTCTGCATTCCCAGCAACATAAATATGACTTTCTGATTCCTGCATCATCTCCAGCATCTGGTGTTGTCCATATGTCAAATGCTCTTTTAACCATCCTAATAGGCGTCTACCGGTATCTCATCGTTGTTTTCATTTCTAATTCACTAAGCACAACATATCTTTTCAGACACTGCTTGCCATTTGTGAATCACTGTTGGTGAGGCGTCTGCTCAGATCTTCTGCCCCCTTTTAAATGGGATTGTTTACTTTCTTGTTATTCCTCACTAAGAGTTCTTTGTGTATTTTGGGTAACAGTCCTTTATCGGATTTTTTTCCCAATATTTTCTCCTACTCTTTGGTGTGTCTTTTTATTCTCTTAACTACGGTTTATTTTTCAAGTTTTCCTTCTTTTTTTTTTCATTCTTCATTTGACCATGAACTAAAACGAATGATTAAATACAGATAAATCTAGGAACACCTGGGTGTCTCAGTCAACCATCTGACTTCAGCTCAGGTCATGATCTCGTGGTCTGTGAGTTCGAGCCCCGTGATGGACTCTGTGCTGACAGCTCAGAGCCTGGAGCCTGCTTCGGATTCTGTGTCTCCCTCTCTCTCTGCCCTTCCCCCACTTGCATTCTGTCTCTCTCTCTCTCTCTGTCTCTCTCAAATATAAATAAACATAAAAATATTTAAATAGAGATAAATCTAGTTCACTAGATGGATTCTAACCGAACATCATATGAAAGTCTTAACCATCTATCGTTTGGTCATTGAGTAGCATTAAAACATTTTGTTTGTGTAGTCTGTTGGAACGAAGTGGTTGAAAGTTCCTTCTGTAATTTCTTAAACTCTTCCTCCATAGAAAGAATGAAGGGAGTAGAAAGCATTTTTCTATCTGACAAATGGGAACCTGGATATTCAGAAGCTGAAGCGATCTCTTGACCTTAAGCAACCCAACTGACCAGCTACTTTCCTTTATTGGTTATTCAACTCTGTGGAGTTTTCTGGTATGCACAAATCTTAGTTGTTTCAGTGAGTAGCTAAATTTGTGTACACCATTAAGGGGTCCTACGTATCACTCTGTAACATGCTTTTTTACTCCACGGAATTGAAGGGGAAATTAAAAACAAAAATCATCCTGACGGGACAGGATTTAACGTGTACATGAAATAGGAAAATGATTTTTGAATGGGCATTGAGGAGGGCACATGTTGGGATGAGCAGTGGGTGTTGTATGGAAAACAATTTGATAATAGATTTCATATTTTAAAAAAGGAAAATGATTTTTGAAATGCTGATTGGCTTCTTCCTTAGCAGCTTCACTGATATATAACTGATATACAAAAAGCAAAACAAAACAAAACAAAAAACCAATCCTGTAAATTTAATTTGGACATATGCAGAGACCTGTGATCCTATCACCAAATAATGTTTATTACCAAGATAATATGTTTATAATAAACATATCCATCACCCCCCAAAGTTTCCTTGTCTCTCTCTCACACTATGTCTTGTGTTTTTAATAATATGGATTCATGGATGGCCAAAGAAAAAAAAACCTGCTGTGACGTGTTACAGTGAATGGGTCCAGCACTTAATTGCTCTAAGAAAAGATATGGGAGAACACTTATCTTAGACACAAAACTCTCTGACTTCCCAAATTTTGTCCCTCAGGCTCTAAATGTGGGTGCTTATATGAACTGATTTTTCCAGAGGAAAGTGATGGAACATAGTTACATCTGTCTTAAAGACATGTATTGCATGTATTTGTATTTATGTGTTTCCTTTTCAATCATACACACTATACATACACATACACTCACATACACACACCCCTCATGCACACTCTACACACACACACACACACACACACTTACACTCTCCCACTTTGAAAAGAAAATAAAAAGAACCCTCTGTCCTATATAGTTTTCTTTTTTTCCCTCTGTGCTTTGAAACAGCGAGTTCTACCACCTCAGAAGAGCAGACTGTCCTTTTTCTCCCTGCGTAGGAAAGGGGAAAAAAAAAAAACCTTTTTTTCTGGCCGAGCCAGGAAGTGGCAAACGACTATCTAGCATGTTCTTTCCTACCAGTGAACAGTTGCTCAGTCTGAGTATATTTTACAGTGGTAGAGTGTCATCTGAACTCAGATACTATTGTGGGCTGAATGTTGGGTTCTCCCCCAAATTCGTATGTTGAAGCTTCAACCCCGGAGTGGGGGCTGTATTTGGAGAAGAGATCTCTAAAGAGGTAATGTTAAATGAGGTCTTCAGGGTCTTCCTTCCTTCCCCTCCCTTCCCTTCTCCCCTTCCTCCCCCTCCCCCACCATGCACACACACTGAGAAAAGGCCATGCGAGGACACTGTGAGACGGCAGCCATCCACAAGCCAGAAAGAGAGCCCTCACGTGGCACTAAACGGGCCAGAAACTCGATCTTGGACTTCCAGCCCCCCAAACCGTGAGAAAATAAATTTCTGCCATTTAAGCCATCTGATCTCTGTTGCTTTTCACGGCAGTGCGAGCTAACATAGGCCTTATTCTATTTGGCTATTGCCACATAATGAATCATTCTAAAACTTAGTGTTTTAAAATGATGACAATCATTTTCTTATCTCTCGTGGTTTCTGTGGATCAGAAATCCTGGACGGGCTAAGCTGGCATGGTTGCTGTTCTTGTGTTTCTCCCTCTCTTCATACAGGCTCAGGGCCTTGCCCATGGGATCTTTCTGCACAGGCTGTTGGATTCCCTAACAGCATGAAACCTCAAGGTTGTCAGATTGCTTACATGGTGTAAGAAGGGCTCAAGAATTAGTATTCCAGCAAACAAGGCAGAAGTACCACTGTCTTTTATGGCCTGGCCTCAGAAATCATTGAGCCACTTTCATCCATTCTCTTGGTTATAAGCAAGGGACAATCTGATGAGTATGATGGACAGGGTAGCTGGGCTCCACCTCTTTATGGGGAGGGGGGAAGATTTTAGAAGGACACGTGGGACAGAAGCTCTTTTTGCTGCCACTTTGAAAATATCATCTGCCACAGGCAGATCTGGTTTCAGGGACCATGGTTTTCCCATAATAACTTTATGAAGCTAATATCCCTTCCTTGAAGGATTAAATACAGAGCTAAGAAAAAAGAGATGAGTCGTTATGAGTTATTTAGGAGGAGTTGAGCAGTCCCCCACCCTACTTTGTTAAGAGACCTAGGGTCACAGAAGTCATGTCCAAACAGATACCTTTCAGGCAACTCCGTTAGTCAAGGTCTCTGGAGAAGAACGGGGGTCTTTCTGGTCATGTAAAAAGATGGCTCACCTTCTCATCCCAAGCGTGAACTATAGAGCCCTGAACATCAGTTCAGGGGAGCTGATCCAGGAATGAACAAAGAGCAACTTTGGCTGGATCCCAGATTCCTTCCCAGAGCAGAGGCAGGACTGGTGTGAGATGGGGGAGCACAGAAGGAGGGGTAGTGATGGTGGTGTGGGAGCGGGGTGGGTACCGGAAAGTCCACAGAAAGGCAGCACTGCATGGGATGGACCAGCTGGACACAAGTGCCCTGCAGAGAAGCCGAGAAAGCAAATCCTATAGCAGCATCACTTAGCAAAGACAGAAAAGAGAAAATTTTGCTTCCTACCAGCAGAGCCTCAGTTGTTCGGACTGGGAGAGAAATCACAAAACCACATGAAAGGACCCAACATCTCTATCTTATTCATCCTTTCTGTCTGGTAAGAGATTGTCTCCTAGAATGTAGTCTCCAGGTACACATTTTTTCTTCTCTTACCCCTGGAAGAGGCTTTCTAGAAAACAGATCTTGTACGTTTCGTAGTCACAGCACCTTGCCCCAGTCCTGAAAGTATCAAAAAGTAAAAAGAATGAAAACAAATTCACTCTCAGAAAATCTAGACTAAGTTCACAAAGAAAGAACAGACACTGCGGAGGCTTACTGACCCTGATATGTTAATTGCAGCTCTCGGTGATGCTCCCTCAGTCAATTGTTTCCCCAAACCGGGTCACAGGGTAAGAGTTCCAGGGCTAGCTGACAATTAATGGTAAACCAAGATCATATTAACTGACATACTGGTTTGAAAAGCAGAAAGGTTCTTTAGAAATGAGTATTTTAAAACGGAGTCAGACCAGACCGTGGAAAATGTGCTAGTGTAAAATGTGTATAATTCAGTTGACTTTCCAGGGCCTGTTACCTCTTTTGCACAACCGGTGTTAATATCATTTTTTTCCCCTTTAAAATGGTGAATCTCCCTGAGCAACAAAAGACTGTTGAGTACTAACCTCAGCTCAGAGCAGACTGAGTTACAACAGTTCAGGGCGTTAGGAAACAGGTTTTAGAGTGTTGTCACTTCCTTTCCCCTTTCCTTCCCAATCTCCACTGTGGGAAACATACGAGCACGAAATCTTCTGAACCCGATTTCCCCCCCTGTGCCTGAATGATAGGGGTGAGGGGGCATATTCATTCAGAGGAGCAGTGTATAGGCACTGAAGCCTTGGGGAAATAATTCTTTTATTAAATATTTCAAAAAGTGTAACAGGAAGATCTATTTAGTGACGTAGTTTCCTTCTAAGCTTAACATATTCGGTCTCAGTCATCCTTCACCAGAGAAATTTACATCAAACCTCTCCTTCTTACCCCCAACCACCTTGGCAACGCAAAGCTGTCCAAGGAAACAAGGCCGACCTAAGTGCACGTGGTCCGAAGAATGAGGAATATTCTTCCTCCATTTGGGAAGATTATGCTACTCAGCTGCTCAGCTTTGGGAGGAAGAAAGAAAACACCACGGAAATCAGTGGATTCCATCTCAGTGCTCAGTGGAGGGGCAAGCGACCTAGCCTAATTACTGTGCTTACCATAAAAGTCACTGCATCTCCAATGCCTTCCTGCCAATTAACCCACAGCGCCGTTTGATCAGCCAATGGCAGGAACTTCCTGTGAAGTGTTATCTTCCGAATTACTTTCCCTAGAAGACTCACATCCCTGGAATATGTTTTCATCCTGTTTCAACAACCCACAGATTTTAGAGTAGAATTCAAAGCCAAATTAATGGGAAGGCAAGCTGGGTATCCACCGAGGATGGAGATCGAAAAGGGGAACTGAAACATCACTGGAATAAATTGGCTAAATATAAATTGGGTTAACTCCTCACTGGTGTCAACCTGTCTGTGTTGAGTACTTCTGTGAATGTCACATGAGCATCCTGTCAGTTGAGTTCAAAAATCAATAATACATGTTGTTTTGCTTACCAAAAATAAGCGATTTAATCTAATTATCTAAATGTTAAATCCTTTCATTTGCCTCCTAAGATATCGTCTCACCCAGAATACTGAAAAAAAAAAAATTGAGAAAACTACAGAAAATGGGGAACATATATTTTGGGGTTTCTTTTGGTCTTGTTTTTGTTTTGGTCACCTTTCTGCAGCTCGTGAAGTTAGGAAGTGACTGTTTTTACATACAGTTTTGGTTTAATGAAAAAAAATCAGTTTCTTCTGGCTTCCCTATAACAAGGATGTACGAATGAAAATACGATATAAAAGGTGCCAATTTATTAGTCTCTCCAGAGCAACCGCATGTCTCACGTCAACCTTGAGACAGGAGATCCATTTGATGAGTTTTTCAGCATCTTTGTTGTGGGAGGCAATCCATAAATGGGAAGTATTTAAAAGTAGTGTTGACCTGGAGAGGCCACTTACTAGATACGTTTTTATCAAATAATCCACGCTTTTCACTGTAGTGAGTGATGCTTTAGACTGACCCCCCCATCCCCCGCAACTCTTTACTAGTAACTTCTCTAAGCTTATAGATTTATTTCCTCACTTTTATTCTAGGACATGTTTTGCTGTTTGGCTAACCTCCAATTCATCATCAATTATGAATTCTCTCTGTCATTTATAATTCACTAAGAAACATCATGAAAATTTTACATCAAGTTAATTTGGTTTCATTCAGTCATTTCAAGACTAACCATAGGTTTTAAGGGCTTATTCAGGCACCAGGCTAATAACTACATACATTTATACAATATTCATTTTATCTTCACAATCCCCTTCCAGAAGAGATACTGTATCCATTCAGGACCAAAAACCTGAAGCTAAAACACATTGCATTGACTGATTGACTGATTGATTGCCTGTTTGATAAAGAGTACGAAGCAACACCAGAGTTTGATAAGTCGACTTTTGAGGCCGAAACCCAAGCTCTAGACCCTTGCACTAACTGTCATTCATATCTACCAATGACTGACCAAGGTATATGGACTGTGCACCTTGCATTCCCTCCAGAAGGACTTGTCAAGATTCAGAGAAGCTAAGTAACTTCCTACGTGGTCTCACAGCCTGTGAGTGGCCATGCTGGAAGTCAAGTGAGCACTTACACTGTGTCAGACGCTATACTACGATCTTTAGGAGTCATATTACATAAACATTACATACCCATTTTTCTACATTTTCCCCTTTACAGATGGGAAAATGGAGTTTTAGGGAGGTGATGTGACTTGCTTGTGGTTACACAGAAAGTAAGAAAGGAAACTAGGAAAAGAATCTGAATCCAGACCATTTGTCTCCAGAGGCCATGGTCACATGCGGAGAAGTATAAAGACAAAGTAGTGTCTTAAAGACTCGACTTTTCAAGAGTAGCTTTAGGTTCGCAGCCACAAGGAGAGGTACGCACAGAGATTTCCCACAGAACCCCAACCCCAACACACGCGTAGCCTTTCCACACATGGAACACCAGCCTACCACAGGTGCACCTGTGTTATGAATGATGAATCTTCACTGACACATCATAATCACCTCAAAGTCTGGAGTTTACATTACGGTTTGCTCTTGGTGTACACCCCATGGGTTTGGATCAACGTGTGATGGTATGTGACCACCATGAGAGCTTCATACAGAGCATATTTTTATGGCCCTAAAGCCCCTCTGTGTTGTCTGTTCATCCATCCCCCATCCCTAAACCTGTAAAGGAAACCTAAAGTATATAAAAAGTACTTGAAGCCAATGCAAATCTATAATAAAATAAATTAGGTTAACACACTGACCTACTGGATTTGGCTTGTTTCCTGGTTTCCACATACATATATATATATATATATATATATATATATATATATATATATATTTTTTTTATGGGATAAAAAATTCTACTTTTTCCATTTAAAATTGTATTATGAATATTTTCTGATGCTATGCTTTAGAAAACATTTTTTTTTGATGTCTATTTTTGAGAGAGAGAGAGACAGACAGACAGCACGAGCAGGGGAAGGGCAGAGAGAGAGGGAGACACAGAATCCAAAGCAGGCTCCAGGCTCTGAGCTGGCAGCATAGAGCCCAATGTGGGGCTCAAACCCGCGAAGTGTGAGATCATAACCTGAAGTGAAGTTGGAAATTTAACTGACTAAACCACCTTAGAAAACATGATTTCTTATGGGTAGAAAATATCCTAGGATATTGGAGTATATCTTCATTTTTTAATCATTTGGTTATTGTTGGACATGTCTCTACATTTCTCCTAATGAATAAAGCCAAAATATTCTTGAAAAGGAAGATTTATATTCAAGACTATAATCTTTAGTTGGATACTTAGTGCTTGAGTATTAGCATAAATTCACAGAAATAGAAATACAAGGTCAAATGTACATCGTTAACGGTCTTGTTATATATTAACAAAATGATTTTCAGAAAAGGAAAACCAAGTCACATGCCCTTAAACAACCTCAGCACGTGCGTGCTTGCCAAACCTTTCCCGGTGCTGTTACGTCAAATTTTCCAATTATCAGAAAAAATTTCATCTCAAAATTGTTTTTATTTTTTACTGAGTATGAAAAAATTGTCCAAATGCTCATTCATTTATTCCTAAGTTGATGCCTTTAGTCCTGGGTCTCCTGGGACAGGGGGAAGAGGAGGGAAAAATGGCGAGGATACGTGGAACAGAGTGAACAAATGGAAAAGAGGTACAGAGAGAGGAGAAGGCAAGACTTGAAATGAGAAGAAGAACTATAGATTTTTAAGTATGGAAATGACGGGATGAGAGTGACATGTTCCTAAGATTACTCTGGAGACCAGGTACAAAATAAATTCGCAAAAACTGGAACACAGCCAAAGGGGAACCATCAGGGTGCAACGTCACTGGGAAGCTAGTTCAGTAAGCGACACAAGACAATAGGAGTCAAGGCAAGCCAAAACTAGGGCGGAAGCCATCAAACTGGAGATGAGAGATGGGTTCAAGGGATACTTGGCACATGGAATCAACAGGGCATGCAGGCATCTGGGATATGGGGACAGAAGGAGAAATCTGAGGTGACTGCCTTGTTTCTGCCTGGTCACAGGTGAGCGGGTAGCATTTCTGTTGGTTAAGGATTAGATGAGTGTTAGGCAACCCAGGAAGACACCCAGGGGCCAGTGAGTTGTCTAGATTTATCACTTGGCAGAAAAAGCAGGAGTCAGACACAGAGGCTAGGAAGTTCTAGATAGCACCTGAGGAGCCAAGCCCTGGTGTGATTCAAGGGGCCGTGGAAAAGATCCAGGGGATTAATGTGTATAAAGTGTTCAGCTTAGTGCCTGGAGCTTAGTAAACACTAAATAATGAGAGCTGCCTGATTGTTATTAAAAAGGAGGCAGGAATGGTCATCAATGCATTACCCTTACATATTAAGAAAGATTATGCCTCAAGTTAATATTGCAGTGGAGAGAATCTAGGTGACCTCGCAAAGAGCAGTTTCTGTGAAGAAATAATTGTGGTTGGGAGGCTTGAGGGCTGTTTCGAGTGGGCCAAAAGCTGTCCTGAAAGCGAGAGATGGATGAGGCTGAATATGAAACAAGAAATGGAAAAATCAATCACGGTGTTTAATCCCTGGAGTAAGGAGAATACTGGCCCCTCAATACTGTCCATGTTCTAATCCTGGGAACCTGTGAATATGTTCCCTTATGTGGCAAAAGGGATTTTGCAGATAGGAACTAAGTTAAGGAACTTAAAATGGGAAGATTATCTTAGATTATCAAGGTGAGTGACATAATCACAAGGGTCCCTACAAGAGGGAGGGAGAAGGGTCAGAGTCAGAGGGGACATGACCACAGAAGCAGAGGTCAGAGTGATGTGGCCAGAAGCCAAGGAATGTGAACAGTCTCTCTTCTGCAGTCTCCAGAAGGGAACAGCTTCGTGGGCACTTTAACTTTAGTCCCCTAAGATCTATTTCAGTCCTGTGACCTGCAGAACTACAGTAAAATGTGTGTAGTTTGTGATAATGTGTTACAGCACGCACAAAAAAACCTGATACAGCCCCTTAAGAGTGTGCTGGGGAGTGAGATTCAGAGTCTATGTTAAGGGATCACACTTGGCTTGGACTGAGCAGCCCTTACAGGGTAAACAGTGGCCCAGATAATTGCCAAATGGCTGATTAGCATACCTGTGATAGGAATCGAGAACCATGCCTGACATACGGTAGGTGCTTAATTAATATGTACCAACTAGGGATGCGTGGGTGGTGCAGTCAGTTGAGTGTCTGACTCTTGATCTCGACTCAGGTCATGATCTCAGGGTTCATGAGTTCGAGTCCCATATCGGGTTCTGTGTTGATGGTGTGGAACCTGCTTGGGATTCCGTCTCTCCTTTTCTCTGCCCCTACCCCAATTATGTTCTTTCTCTCTCTCTCTCAAAATACATAAATAACTGAAAAACATCTTAATGTATACTGAATAAATTAATAATTCAGAGCATTAATTTTTTTTATTGCACTATGATCTTACTTCTGTCTTTCCAACTTCCTCAGGGGCTCATACAAAAGCACCAAATTAAAAAAATGTTTTAATGTTATTTTATTTTTGAAAGAGAGTGAGAGAGAGTGAGCACGCACCTGCATGAATAGGGGAGGGGCACAGAGAGGAAGACACAGAATCGGAAGCAGGCTCCAGGTCCTGAGCTGTCAGCACAGAGCCCGCATGGGGCTCAAACCCACGAACTGTGAGATCGTGCCCTGAGCCAAAATTGGGCGCTTAACCAACGGAGCCACCCAGGTGCCCCAAAAGGGCAAATTTTAAAGGCTGTTTTATTTGCTCTGGAAATATTTTTCCTCTCATGCGTTTTGTTGAGCATAAAACAAAAGCGGACACGTGAACTGAAAGTTCAAGGACACACTAAAATGTGAATTTCAGTTCCTCCCTGCAGAAGAACTAATTCAAACCAACCTTCTTTCATTTCTGTCTTCCTTGAATGCAAAGATGATCTGAACAATTCAATCTCCAATGAGATGAATTAGAAATTAGAAGCTTTCCATGCAGGTCGAAGCAGCTCCAGGATTTGTCATTACACTTTTACAAATTTCTTTAGAGGGAGTGAACAATAAAGACTAAACGCAATAACCCTGCAAAGTATATATTGTGGCTGGATTTGAAAGGACACAACAACCTCCTGCTTGAAAAGAAAAGTCCCTGCGGCTGAGGTTTTGGTCTTCCGTGTGTTCATTTCTTGCTCCCACTGACATTCTTTGAAAGCAGCAACCGGGGCGCTTAATTCCACATTCAAAGAAACTGCTGTTACCTTCACAGTTCCCTGTGATAAAGTCCAAATGAGTGTGACGTTTCCTCCAGGAGTGTTGGAAGGGCCCAGAATTCTCGTCATTCTTCAGCATTCACCTTTCCTTTCTTGAGACTGATGATTTGAACTGAGGCACAAGATTTGCTTCCTTTCTATTACCGACCAGGATACATGTCTCACCAACCTCAAGAGCGCTGCCTGAAGCTGCCTGATCTCTCTAATGGACAGTGGTTTTGGACCGTCTTTTCTCTGCCTCCCCCAGGCATTTTATCCTGTATTTAAGAAGATGACATTTTTAAATACAATTCACAGTTCCTGTCTCCTTCCTGCCTTTCCTGACGTTCTTTACCTCCCCTTGTTTCTAACTGCCTCCAGTCAGTGAGAATAAGAATCTGACGTTAATCTCGATGAGAAATTGAAGCAAATATTTTGAGGAGAGTGTAGGGAGTGTTTTGGGAAAGAGATGAAGAGAATAGGGAGGTAGGTAGGTGTGTGGATAGATAGAGGAATGGAATATTATTTGAAATATTATAATCAGCTATCAAAAGTTGCACCTGTTAGGGACTCCTTCACTGGCCCATTTTCTCCACCACTTAGGATTACACAATACATTCCCATAGCAACTCTCCTTAATTATTATTATGCCAATGTAGTAATTATCCCATCTACAAAGGAAGAGTGATCATTTTCTCAGTAGGGAAAGAAAATAACTATGGTTTATGGGAGATCCAAGGAAGATGAATCCTTTACACTCTTCCCACCTAACTACATCCCGAACATTCCCTACTTCCTCTGCAAAAACTGTTACTTGTAAGTTTGTTAATTTTGGAAGGGGAACGAACTCTTTCAGGGTACCAAGGCACCCTGCAAAAACAAATAATATCCCATGAGCCTATGTAAATAGGGCTTACAATGTTAGCTTTTATGGGTTGTCAGCAAATGGATAGCAGTGACACAGAAGGTCAATTCACAGGCCTCTGGATGGTAACAAGGGAGGGGCTTGAAGGTGAAATTGTACACACACACACACACACACACACACACACACAATCATGCTCCAACCTTAGAAGACTCTTCAGTTATTATGATTACACATAATATCTCAAGAATATAAATAAAAGCTCTTTCCAGAACAGTTTCACAACTTCCTGGCATCTAACATGAAAAATGTCTGCAGATAAACCTTGGTTACTCTATGTTTGAAAACGATGGCCAGTACAGCAAAGGAACCTATAAAACAAAACAGACTAGAGCCTTCCAACAGCATATTTTTCAAAAGCTTCAGTTGATAAGGTTGGGCTACAAACAAGCAATCATTTGTGTGTCATATTCTTTCCTGTGCTTTCATTAGAAAGCCGGAACAGAGAAACGACTCGCGGCTATCATTGATATTTGCAGATTCTGTGCCTCCAAAGTATCGTCTCTGTCTGTCTGCTCTCTGGTGGAAGATTCTCTATCACTTGACAAATTCTAATCTTTGGATCCCCTATTAGGAGTCAGGCACTGTCTCAGCCCTAATGAAGATTGCGATGGGTAGATCGCCAACCCCCCACCCTACCCCTGCGCTCATGGAACTCATTTCTGGCTGTGGGAAACAGTGAATAAACATATCCTAGGACAGCTGATGATAGGTGTTGTAAAAAAATAAATAAAGGAATAAAATGAATAAAGCAGGACAAAGAGGATAGATACTGATAGGAGTGAGGTTTATTCCATGCGGGGTGGTCAAAAGAAGTCCTCTCTGAGGAGGTGACATTTGACATTCGAGGCGAGGCTTAAAAGAAATGGCTTTTCAGTATTGCTAAATGCTCTCAGATCCCCACACTGCTTTCAGTAAATCTGAAGATGAAACAAACATCTGCCAGATGAAAGAAGAAAGAAGGTAAAGACAGGAAACTTGAGTGATAAATCCACACCGATCCAATTCGGGGACTAATTTATGTTTCCAAAGCATGTTCAGAAAAAAAAGTTAAAAAGAAATCCCCACCCTGGGACCCTGTGATGAATCACCGGTAGCTAATTGTTGCGGAACATCCCCCTCAGGAATGACATATCATTTGAAATCTGGGTGGATTTCGGAAGAGAAATGTTATTGCATTTAAACAATACCATTAGCCAATCTGATTTCACTTACTGGTATGCACTTTGTTCCCGCTCTCCAGTCCAAAGATGAATTGCCCGATGGTTCTATTGTCAAAATGACAGCGTGAAAAGAGAAGCATGTGGGTTGTAATAATAATGTGGTACATGTGTAGAAGGTCAGAGAAGCAACAGATTAACATTCCAGCGAAAGATTTCCCCTGGGACATCTCTTGAAAGTATCAAAGGCCAAAGATCAGGACACTGATAATGTGTCTGGCGTTGGTGGTGAAATTGTTGTATGTATTTAGCTCTGCTGAGGACAGAGATGTGTTCTTTTCAATTAGTTGATGAAATCTCTCCCGAACAATGAAGAAGCCAACCACAGAAACCTGCTTCAGTGCAGCTGAATGAATGGAAATGAGGGTGTGTGAAAATATGAGCTGCTTACCTCAGATTAATGAAATAAATTTGAACATGTTCCCTTGAGAAGACAACTAAATAACTCCCCACCCAGGAGATTTAAGGCTACCATATATTGCACGACATTTCTTCAATGCATTTTAAACCAAATTCTCAGGCTTGCAATCTTTCCGCAAGGTGAACCTGGGAGTATTTGGGGGAGGGGGGATGTCTCTGTGGGTTCTTTTCTAGCTGCTGGCAATGCGGCGCTATGGGGCGAGGGGGACAGGTAGGCTCTGCTGGCAGAGGGACCTGGGTGTGAAACTGGATAATTACTGCCGTGTAAAAAAACGCCTCACTTTCCCTAGTTTTAGAATGAGCGAAATACACACAGCCCAAACACTTGTAATGCAGATTTAAAATGGACAAGGTGGATGGAGGGTTTGGTAAAGGCACGACGAATGGGAGCCAGTGCCTCTCTACTGTTTCTTTGACATTCCTACAGCCTCACCTCCCCTGGTTGATAAGGTTTTTTTGTTTTGTTTTTTATTTATTTTTGAGACACAGAGAGACAGAGCATGAACAGGGGAGGGTCAGAGAGAGGGAGACACAGAATCCAAAACAGGCTCCAGGTTCTGAGCTGTCAGCACAGAGCCCGACGCGGGGCTCGAACTCACGGAGTGTGAGATCATGATCTGAGCCGAAGTCGGCCGCTTAACCGACTGAGCCACCCAGGCGCCCCTGCCTCCCCTGGTTGATAAATCTGACTCTTCTCGCCCCTCTCAAACCCCGCCCCTGCCCTCCAGCACACTAAGAGGGAATGGCCACTTTTGTTTCTATTTCTAAATACAGCACCCCTCAGCTTCAGGTAGAAAGGCTGTCCACCCTGCTTGCAAGTACAAGTTTGCTATCAAAAATGAAGATGTGAAAAAATAAGGAGCTACTTACTGGGAAATTCCAGGAAATAAGTAAAATACGGTAGGTGATTTGCAAAGTGCAAAGGAATGACCACAGTAACCATGTGGGAGAAGCGTAGTCACTGGATCCAGGGCAGGGGTTTAAATCCCCACTCGGCTACTACTAGCTGGGAGGCCTCCAGCAAGTTACTGATCTTCTGTGGGCCTCACCTCCTAATCTGTAAAACTGGGGCCAACAATAATACCCACATTACGGAATTGATGGAGGATTAACCAAATTTGCAAAAAGCTTAAAACAATGCACGTCATTCGAAGGAAACTCAAAAATGTTTTTCCGATGCAAACTTTCATGGTGATTCATAATTATATTACTAATGGGGGCGGCTGTCTGTGTGATTACCTCTTTGGTCGTAAGGTTTTATTTCTTTAGGTAAACACGAGTGCCCCAAATAGCAACGAAGTTGGCTTACACAGGGCTGGCTTGACTTCGAACCATTTTGAGAAAGTGGGGTTCTCCGCTTCACGGGGGATCTCTGGAGACGATCAGAGCAGCCCCATGAAGCAGACAGACCCCCTGCCTGCCCCCTGCAAGCCACAGTCCACAACACCATTCTCAATCCCTACCTTCAACACAAACCCGAAGCACTGGGGGTAGACATCACTATCAAAACAGGTTACGACTTCAGGACTCAGCAACAACAACAACAACACAAAAAAGTTCCACGAAGATTAACATCTCAACACGAGAAGTACAAATCTCCTCTTAAGAAAAACGTCTGGGGGCGCCTGGGTGGCTGAGTCAGTGAAGCGTCAGCTCTTGAGTTCTGCTCAGGTCATGATCCCACTGTGAGTTCAAGGCCCGCGTCCAGCTCCGTGCTCAAAGCGGGGAGCCTGCTTGGGATTCTGTCGCCTTCTCTCTCCGGCCCTCTCCTGCTTGCTTTCTGTATCTTTCTCAAACTAAATAAAAATAAACCTTAAAAAAAAACATTCTGGCCTCCTTTATGACTTGGATAGCCAGTGTTTGGGTAGGATGTTCAGAACCAGTAGACAGAGGAGCTCCTAATCTTTTTAAGGTTCCTGGACAATGGTGTCAACTCGTCTTACGCTCTTGACAATTACCACCTGATAGCCTTTGAATCGACAATGAAATGAAAATGAAAGAGATACTCTGACCTGGGCCTTATGAGGATGCTGCAGAGAGGGCTTTTCAATGATTACCTGGGGAAGAGGCAGGCTGATGGTCACAAAGGCAAGGGATTAATACATTCAACAGCTGCTTGATGAATTTCTCTGAAAAGAGAGGCTTGAAGGACCCTGCCAGAAAGAAATGGGAGAAAACATAAATGGCTCGTGAGGAAGAGCCAAATGGCCTTTTCCGGTTTCCTAAGAGACTGAGTCTCCTGTGCTGAAGAATGTGCTGTTTCTTATAAAAGCTTCTGGAAATGCACTTTCCTTCCCAAATTCAAAGCAGGGCCACAAATCATTTACAGGAGACAAAAAACAATAAGTAGTGTCAGCACAGAGGAATATATTTTACTTTGCTCTGCCATGAGGAATTACGGCGGGTTGTGATGAGTGGAATATAAAGTAACATAAGTTGCCTGTTGACAACAGAGTTTGAAATTATAAAATGTAAAACCAATATATTTCCTGCACACTATGTAACAGCTGGGGTATTTTTATGGCTTCTAGCAGGATACCAGGCCATCTCTCAAAACCCTATAATTCTGTAAGCACGTTAAGTGCAGCCTGTTATTTATTTTGTTTGTTTATTTGGCTGCAAGGATTTCACACGCGGCTTTGCATAGCATCAGACGTAAAGCAAGCGATCAACAGGGAATCGCGCCGTCTTCAAGAAGGTCCAGCCCTGGCTCGATGACACGGTGGCATGGACGGGACGTCCAACGTGGCCAGTATATCTGGGCAGACGGCCATCTTTTTCCTGGAGGAAGGGGGCAAAAATGGCTCCATCAAAAATGCCTCAAGAATGTTTCTTTCCTAGCTCTGTCCAGAAGCTGAGGATAAAAACTAAGCCTTTCATGAGGCCGACAGCAGTGGAGTTCGTATAAGATCTCTTTAAATGACAGATGGTGATAAGCAAGTCCACACTTCCTATGTGCTAGACATTAGCACTGTAACCATTGACCCACACGAATGCACCATACCACACTAACGAGAGGGCGAGGCAAAAGTCTGTGCCGAGTATCCTGCCCCAAACTGAGACGCGTATTTCAACCCGCGCCTACCAATCAGTACAGAATCCTTTGCTTAAACGTTTTAGCTGTTACGTGTTGGGGGTTTGATGTTTTTATCAAATGTCACACTTTCAATTATTATTTACAGGCTGAACTCCAGGGATACAGAATTGGCTGGAAATGTATTGGGAGTGGGGCAGCCCAAGTGGGTGGCGATTTCCAGCACCTACGCGGCCCCGGAGAAGCAGAGGGTTACAAAGGGGTACTAGATAAATGCTCTGCTCGGAGATGGAGGGAGCCACCATACCCTGCAACAAATTCCAGGTGCATGAAAACAGAAGAGAATGGAGGCAAACATCCTCTCCCTGTTGTAGACAGAGGCCTTTTCTGTGCCTTGCAGGCTCAGGAATTTTGCGAGGAGAAGGCATTGCTCTTCACACAGCAGTTTGTCAGCTGTCAGCAGCTCCTGACATGACAAAATCCCAAAGCTGGGGTACCGGGGATGCGTAACACAGAAGGGCCCAGTTGTTTGAGTTGAAAAGAGAGGAAACATCAGATGTTGCTTTTCAAACAAAGACCCAGTTTCATGCTTAACACCACAAAGATAACTTGGTTTTCTGTTCTTAGGATTAAAAAAAAAAAAAAAAAAAGGAAAAAAAGAAAGAAAGGAAAAAAAAAAAAAAGAAAAGAAAACCTTTGTTCCTTTGAAGTAAGGGCAAGCGATGTGAAATGAATTTTAACCAGGTTCTGCCAATATCTATCAGCGCACAGCATTTCGTATTGCAGATAATAAGAGTCTGGAGAAAATGACAGGCAGGAGAAAGGGGAATGTGGCGGCCAGGGCCGGAGGTGGCAGGATCCAGGTCAGAGGAGGGCTGAGGAGCCCTCGTGGGATGAAGTACAACCAGATCTTCAGGGGGGTGAATGCCCGTGTGTGCAGAGGTATGGAGTTTCCTTCTTAACAAAAAATAATTCAGCCGAGAATGGGGGGGGGGTGGTAATTCTCCTTTTGAAGATGCTCACCCCCAAAGAAGATAAATTCTGTTGATGCAGAAAGGACTCAGTCATCATTCACGGTAATCAATAACTATTACTTATTAGTAAGGTTCGTGAAGACCTTCTCCTTTAGGTGAGACAAAGCTGTTAGGATCCCTTTTCTCCTAAAGAAACAAGCTAAGATTAAAAAAAAAAAAAGTGACATGTCCTGGGAAAGATGGGACATGATAAGATTTAACGTGTATGATGCCTGCAGAAGGAAGGATAGGGTGTTCGAAAAATAAAGGGTCAGGTTTAGGCATCCTTCTTAAAATAATGTTTTCAGACCGCTTTATCACACTAGAGAATTTTTTTCTTTTAATGTGAAAAGAAAATGCCTTAACCACAACTGGTGGAAATAAAAAATAAATTAAAAAAAAAAAAAAAGCAAGCAAGCAAGCAAGCAAGCCTGAGATCCAGGTGTTAATACCGGTCACTGTTTCTTGGATACTGAAAAGAGAAGCCGGAAAGCCAGAAGCAAGTTCGAGGAACATCTCTAATATGAGGCTTTTCTCTCGGTCAACTCTCCACTAAGGGAAACAGGGGTCAGCAATCATATTGCACTGAGATTTAGAGCCAGCACATGAACCGTGTCTGTATTTCCCTACGGCTTATCTTTTTTTATTCAGTATCAGTTTTTTTTCCCCCTTAGTGTGCGTGTGTTTTGTTTGGTTTAGAGGTGGCTGTGCAGAGATAAAAACAAGTAAGTTTAGTAAAAGGTAAGAAAGGTGATGTGGTGACAGGGGAGGGAGACAGAATCGGAAGATCGAAGGGTACACGTCAGTGCTAACTCCTCATGTGATGTTAAGGGATGAGCTTCCTGGGCCTCTCTTCCTTCCCTACACAAGGTGCAATTTTGCATGAGGCTTCTCGGAGACCCTTTCTGAGCCTGACATTCTCCAATCTGAATGATCTCCCCATTATCCCAAGGGCAAAATCACCAATGATGCATGCATAATGTTGGGTTGGTTTTTAATCGCACACACTGAGAGTGATAATAATTTTAATTGCATTCGGTTGTATTTCCTATTAATCTTGGAACAGAACTGCTGCGTGTTAAGGCAACTGTGGAGCTTAGAAAACAGCAGCTTAGAAAATAATTATTGTGCAAGAAAAATTCCATTTTTCTGAAATTTTGCATGAATCACACACTAAGTGAAAGGATACTAAATTGAGGCTTAGCATTTTGGAGTCTAGAGTTTGCTCTCTGAGACACTGGACAGGGCTTGCATTTTCCATTACTTTGAAGTGAAGGGAGGATTTGGGATAAACGATTTCTTAGATAACTTCAAAATTCCCTTTTCAAGATGTCCTGAGATAGAGTGTGGAGTAATGGAAAAATCTGGACTTTTCAATCAGCGAGACCTGGACGTGAATCCCAGCTCAACAACTCAGGGCAGTATGATGTTAGACAAGTTGCCTCTCCGAATCTCTCTTGGCTTTTGGGATTATGTGAAGCACAGGGCTGCACATAGTGTGTGTGTGTGTGTGTGTGTGTGTGTGTGTGTGTGTGTGTGAGCGAGGGGGGGGGAGGGGGAAATGTAACTGGAATTTAGGGGATGTTAGTGATTAGTATGGAGACTGCTCTGACTTTCCTCTGACTCTGGGCTTGTGGACAGACAATCATTTTCAGAGTTTACAGACAATCATCTGTCTGGGAAGAATCATCTTAATGTTCACCATATAGCACAAAGCCCTCTGATTTGTATGTTAACATGTAAGTTTAAGTTGAAACCCCTCCCAAATCCTTCTAGGACTTCAGAGTCTTTGGGGACTGCCCTGGCAATCTTGTTCAGAGCAAAAAGCAAAGCCTGAAATACTGTAACTCGTACGGAGTAAACCCCAAGGACATAGCTCCACCTTAGCAGGGAATCCATATAAGCCAAGACTGACTCCTGAATAAACTCAAGAAAATGAAACATCTCCAGTGAAAGGGCTCCCCAGTAACCCCCCTGGAGGTAAGGCAGATGAGCAGACTTCCACCTACCTGTCGAAAAGGTCCATTTTATCCAAATTATGCAACAGATTGACCCCAGAGCCAGGCCTCTCCCACATCAATTCTGCACTGTTAACCAGAAAAGGAAAAGGAGTTTTTAGAGGAAAAGATAATGGGGCAAATAATCATATTTCCTAATAGCTACGCATATGCACACACATGCACTGCATTTGGAGTACATTTCTAGGGAGGAAACATAAAGAAAATACTGACTTATACTTTGCCAAGATAAAAACCACATGATGTGATTTGATTTTAATTCTCTCTTTTCAGTAAGTGTGCCAACCTATGCGTTAACAATTTAGAAATTCAGACATGCCTGACACAGTGAGGTCATTAAGTCAAACGAAACAACATCATGTTTTATTTATTAATTATTTTTTTAACTTCATTTAAACCCTAGTTAACATGTAGTGTAGTAATGGCTTCAGGAGTAAATTTTAGTGACTCATCGCTTACATGTAATACCCAGTGCTCATCCCACCAAGTGCCCTCCATAATGCTAATCGTCCATTTAGACCATCCCCCACCCAACACCGTGCCAGCAACCCTCAGTTTGTTCTCTGTATTTAAGAGTCTCGGGAGCCATCATTTTTAGAGGAGAAAACTGCTTCACTGATAGTTGCCTGCTTCACTTCTCTGAAGTTCCCCACGCCCCCTGACTTAACATCGACGCAACACATTACATAAAACTTGTCACTGGAGTAAATGTTCCACGAGGAGTTAAGTGATTCCTGCGTTCAGGTCAGTACCCTTTCTAATGCCATTTCCAAGACGCTGCATGTTGACCACACATTCTGTGTGCCTAAAAACCTTAAAGACATATCCAACGATGAAATTCAAAGGGTACTACATGCCAATCATGCTTCTACAGATAGACCATGCTTTACTATCAAGCCCTTAATTCTCAGCCACTCTGAAAGAGTAACGCTGTGACTCAGATAAGGCAACTTGTACCTAAATTTAAGTTCTTCCATATTTATTTTTTCTCCAGCGTCCAGGTCGCCTCCCAGGATAGAAATTCATCTCCTCAAAGAACAGTTTGCTTTGTTAGCCAAAATTGCTTCCTGTAGCAGGTAACGACCGGCATATTTACTTGCCTAAACCCGGAAGCACTGATACAACGTAAGGCATACAACGGATTTCCCAGCACCACACGCATATACAGAAGCTACTATAATCAAATGGCATAGAATAAAACATGGAAATGCAGACTAATCCCCGGTCCATCATGCATTTAGCAACTTTAGGAATGTTGTCACAAAGTTATACGCTCTTACATAACAATCTTAGTTCCTAGAGTTTCTGAAAAATAGGATTCTGAGCACTGAGCATCCGCACAGAGGCGATGGGAATAGAGAATCCACTCCCTGCTGGCTCATTTTACTCTAAACAGATGAAGTTCTCATATTCTGCTGAGCCATCTGAATGCTGACAGTAGGAAGTCTGGATTGAATCATGCCTTTTCTTTCCGCATGGTACTATCTTCTACTCTTGTATCTTCAGATTTCTGGCAGGAAGTCAAGCCAGGTTAATCAAATGGTAAAATTAAATTTCTTGAGTAGATTTATTAATACAGTAAATGATGCCTTATCATCTTCTTGCTAACCCTATTGAGCTTAATGTGTTCAGACTTTATTATCATCTCTAGATTTCCTCATAATTAAACATAATATCTAAAGAAGGAGAGAACCTGATTGGCCTGACTACTTACAAACAGAAGTTTTGAAAATAGTGCTAAGGTACAAAATTATACATGATTTTCATGAGGTGTACAGGAAACCCTAACCAGATCCGTAACCAGATACTCAGGATTCAGAGCCAGAATTGTTTTTTCAAAACTTAACTAGCTCTGAACTGCATCCACATATTCGAAAGCTTTATTCCCTCAAGTAAAAAGAAAATGTATCAGCATATTCATCATTTTCTCTCCAGCTATTTATAATGTTGGCATAGGGGAAAGAAAACCAGGTTTCCTAAAAATGTGGTAAGCACACATCTTATGCTGCCCCGGAGGGTCTCATTCTTTGCCTGTTACCTGAGAATAATTATGAATAGTGCCTATGTTCACTTTCAAAGGTGTGAATAAATTATGGCAATAAATTATGTGGTCAATATACACACACACACACAAAAGATGGGATTCATTCTGAGGATACATAGCAAAGAAAGTACATGTAAGAGGACCGACCAACCAACCATCCAATGGCCAGGCAAGAAGGAAAGCGAGACGTTTGATGAGAATATCCCCGCATTCCAGAGACCTGAAGGCAACTTCCTATAGTCAGAGAGCAAACTGCGGGAACAGAAATAACAGCAATGACTCTCTTAAAAATAAATAAACATAGGGGCGCCTGGGTGGCTCAGTTGCTTAAGCGTCTGACCAGCTCAGGTCACCATCTCAGAGTCCGTGAGTTCGAGCCCCGCGTCGGGCTCTGTGCTGACAGCTCAGAGCCTGGAGCCTGCTTTGGATTCTGTGTCTCCCCCTCTCTCTTCCCCTCCCCTGCTCTTGCTTCATCTGTCTCTGTCTCAAAAATAAATAAAAACATTAAAAAAACTGAAAATAAATAAAAATAAATAAATAAACATTAAAATGGGTGGGTGGGGGGTGCCTGGGTGGCTCAGTCGGTTCGTTGTCTAACTTCGGCTCAGGTCATGATCTCACAGTTCTTGGGTTCGAGCCCCGTGTTGGGCTCTGTGTTGACAGCTCAGAGCCTGGAGCCTGCTTCAGATTCTGTGTCTCCCTCTTTCTGTCCCTCCCCTATTCGTGTGCTGTCTCTCTCTCTCCCTTAAAAATAAATAAACATTAAAAAAAATTAGAAACAACAGCAATGAAATTGTGAGTGATGACTATAAAAATGGAAAGAAAAGTGCTAGCCAAAGTTGGAAAAAGGTTGAGAAAATGTTTCTTCGAAGTTAGAAAAATGGTGCCCCCTGTTCCTCTGTGGCAAAACAACTGGAAGGCACAGAAGTGGGGAAGAAAATAAAGTCAACTGAATATACCTTGGGACCGTGGTCAGATGATTTTCAGGCAGAATGTAAGAAGTGTCAGGTGCCTTCTCTTAGCTGAGAAGGTGTGGGAGAGACCAGATATTTGAGAAAAAATTTAAAAAGGGGCTGAAGAGCAATTGTTGGGTTGGAAAAAATACATTTTCATTTCCTTCATTCTGGAAAGACTCTCAAACAGAAACAGTGCCTGGGGCACAGATCAAACCAAGTGTGCGGCTGTTAAGACTTTGTTAAGATCGCTAATAGATTTAAGGCAGTGTGGAATAGACAGCCGCTCAGGTACAAAAAAACAAACAAAAAAAAAGACTCGATCCCATCCGATTTGTCATTTCGTTCATTAAAATCTTCATTTCTCTATTTGGAACTTTTCTTGCCATTACAATGTGAATTCCTTGCGATTGCAAACGTCACACAGCATTTCTCCAACATCATTGACCATGGATGGCATCCTTCTGAACAGAGAACACTTATGTGGAGCACAGAGTTTGGAAAGTGTTACTCTATTAAAAAATGAAATGAAACAAAACAACACTTCTTCTCTGACCTTTTCTACTTTGGGAAAACTATTCATTAGCTGTTAGCTGCATTTGGTTTAATATCCAATATAAATACGTTAAAAGAAATTCTATCCTCGATTAGTGAGAACATACACGGTAAAGCATGCGGTGAAGGTATAAAATATAAAATGCTCTCTCTAGTTGATGGCAAGGAAAATGATGGATCTGGTTGTGTTCCAAAGTGACTGAGCTTATCTTCTGTGTTCTCGTTTAAATAGCTGGCTACCTTATTTCTCTGTGATGACCACTTCAATGCTTTATGTTCACATAAACACACCAAGATTTTCCATTTGTTTTGATCATTTACGAATCATGTGTGCTAAAATGAGGGCTGTGATGTGAATCATTTGGGCGAGAGTAAAATTACGAAATGAAAAAAGTTGTGACAGGTAACATGCACGACAACTTCATCAAGTAGCTTTTTATAGCGGATGATTATATCAACTAGCTAACATGTGTTGCACTTTCTAATTGTTACAATAAATCTTTAGGAACACGTTACTGATGTTTTTCCTTCCTTCGTAGGGCCATTTCTTTACATTTGAAATTTCATGTCAGTGACCTCAGAGTAATGTATAGAACTGTTGAATCACACTATGCTGTATACCCGAAACTAATATAACACTGCATTAACTATACTGCAATTTTTTTTTTTAAAAGTTCCTTTTGGCACAGACAGAACAAATAAACTCCATGTGGGCAGGAATCTGTTTCACTATCCCAAGTGCCTCACGTCTGGCACACAGTTAGGTATATCGTAAGTATGTGAATAAAATTTTGTTGAGTTAAAAAAAAAAATTCTATGCATGAATTAAATTGGAGAAAGCCAATTCTTTGAAATTATTTAAGGTTTACTGTCAACGAAGGACTATACTTAAATGCTGTGTTTGTGGATCTTGTTTCCTTCACTTCCTTAATTTACTGGAAGGTATGAGATGTAATCATTTTTTAACAATAAAAATTAAGCGTGTGAATAACTTAGCTCTTCATGAACGGATCTTTTACTAGTCATTTACCATCTTCACAAAATGTACTACATTGATGTATTGTAGTCAAAGTCGAACGCTATAGGTGAAGAAGACATCATAGCAATTAAACAAAATTAGTTTACCTTAATTTAAATGCTATAGGTGCTATGTGATTGCTAAAGAAAACAGAAGTTCCAAATGATGCTAGACTGATTTCTGCTAGGGAAGGTGGCTTTATTATTTGGAACAAATGATTAATCTTTCTTTACCAAAGTTACTGTTATGCTTTCTCAACTAGGCATTTTAATTTCCACGTTGACAGCCAGTCAGGAAGAATCTATTAGAAATGATCAAAGCATATGCGTGATAGGCTAGTTTCTTAAAATGACAAGTAGGACAGTTTTGTGATAGAGAGGAATTGATGTGTGCTTTAATCTCCGTATTTTGATGCAGGGCATACCACGCTGCCTTAGCTGAAATGCATTTTGTTCTTAAAGCTTTCACTAAGTGTTTCCTCTTTAAATACTTTGTCAGGGAGAGGGATGCTCTGGATGGAATCTGTTACTGACGGTGTAATAACTGCTTTCCTACTTAGTGTGCAGAAAACTGGTTTGTCTTTCTAATATCTGACCCTAAACTCTAGCTCATAAATTGCGAGAGACATGAAAACAGAAAAAAAGGAAAGAAAAAAAATCAGTATCTTCCTTTTGACTGTTTTCTAGTCATTATAACAAAGGAAGATAATAAGAGTAAAAAGAATGAAATAAAAACTAATAGTATTCAGAGTTGTCCACTCCATCTAGTCTAAAAACACTAGATGATTTTAGATGGCCAGGCCACCTCAGGATTCTGAATCAGGTAGGAATTTTCATACGTCATTTTAGGTACATAAAATGTAACATCTCTTACGATTTCTAAAATAAATCACAAATCCATCTCCAAGCTCCACTGGCCAAGGTTCATGCAAAGGTTCCTGTTTTATGACTTCCGTATCCTTCCTGTTGGCACTTTCAGGGCTTGTGTGTGTTCAGGAAGATTGTGGAGAGGCCTCTGATGGCAGGTCTTGGTGGTTGCCATTGCGATGCTCTTTGTTTAGGCTTATGTGATTCTCATAAAGGCAAGTGATTCTGCTGGTATCATGGCAAGCGCAGCCACAGGGACTTGGAAATCCAGCTTCCGAGGTCATGACACAGGTTGGTCAGAGAGATGTGAATGAGGGCGTGGATCCCCGGCAGTTATACAGGAGCAGATCTACACAACTCCCAGGAACACTCACTTGTCCCTACAAGTCAACCCATAAAAATGCAAAGAATCTATGGGCCACAGCCCTGCCTGCATCTCCTGGATGAGAGAATCACCTTGTAATTCTTTGAAAATATGGAGCAGAGAAGAAAAGGCATGGATTGATTTCTTCATCGTTAACTCCAGTCCATGTTCATCTCAAGACATTTAACAGAGTTAAAACTCTAGGGAGAAGAAAACCCAGTAGGAATCAAGGGATATCAGAACAGAGAGGAAAAGGTTAAGAATTAAGATGTGAGATCACAGGGTACCTCAGAGAGTCCTACTTCAAGTGAGAAGAGAGGTGCTAACAGATTAGATCTTGCTGTAACACTGTTCCTCTTCTGAGATCCCTTCCCAAAATCAGACAGAAGTTGCCATTTTTTCCAGTTTTCTTTGCTTGGATAACAACAGCAATAGCAACAACTATATTTAATTGAGAATTTTCTTTGCATTAGACACTATATAAAGCTAAGAGCTTCACAAGCTCTTTTCTCCAAGTAAAAAACACTACAAGTCAAACTATGTGATCACCAGAAGTAGAGAGAAGGCTTCAAGTTTCTCATCTCCTCAAGAGCATCAACAAAGCGCTTTCCGTCTTTATCCTCCGTTGACACGTTGGCTTCATCCTAAAGTCCAACACCCTCATGGTCATGAGAAATCTGCTGCCAGCAATGGAGCATAATTCCTTGTCCACATCCCACCGTACTAGCCACTCTTCTGTACCTTGTTGACCTCAAGTATCACAGGTTGTCCATCCATGAAACAATTACCGGCAAGGAACTTGCGTGGCAACAAATATCTCAGATGAATTATCAAAAGTGGAATGGCGTTGGGGAGCCAACCACAATGGCCCCATTTTACACACGAGGGAAATAAAGAGCTAGGAAGTTAAATGATTTGGCCAAGATCACACGGTTGTCAAAAGCAGGTATAGGTCTGCCTAGAAACAAAGTGCATGCTCTAAACTTTTGTTTTACAACACTTGAGCACATTCTGGAGGTTCTCCTAACCCAAATTTAGATGCTTATTTATATGACAAATAAGAGATATCTACCAAAAATCACCTTGGTTTTTTTAGTATGAGAAAGTAAATAGATAAAACTACTTCTGGGGCGCCTGGGTGGCGCAGTCGGTTAAGCGTCCGACTTCAGCCAGGTCACGATCTCGCGGTCTGTGAGTTCGAGCCCCGCGTCAGGCTCTGGGCTGATGGCTCGGAGCCTGGAGCCTGTTTCCGATTCTGTGTCTCCCTCTCTCTCTGCCCCTCCCCCGTTCATGCTCTGTCTCTCTCTGTCCCAAAAATAAATAAAAAACGTTGAAAAAAAAATTAAAAAAACAAAAACAAAAACTACTTCTGTGAGAGAACACTGTGATACTGTATTTGTGGGACTGGGGACCCTTTTGAGTTTTTGTACTTAATACAATGAAAAGCAAGATAGGCATGAAAGGAAGGGTGAATGTTACGATCAAAGCAAAATACAGCAGCCGGTTACCCACCTTTACTTGAAGTCAAGATTGTTAAAGACCCGTTTCTTTCCTGTGACTGTGGTAACTACTGCTCAACTCATTCTTGTCATGTGTATTACACTACCAAGTTTAAAAAAAAAAAAAAAAAGAACAAATTATTTCTTTAAGCAAAAGGTTTTCCTTCCTTCCTTCAAAAAAATTCAAATTGGCCAAATAAAATTCATCATTCAAATATAAATCATTTTTAACAGGTCATATAAATGACTGATTGTATTAACTACTGAATCAATACAGTAGAATCTCCTTCAGGGCCCTGGGAATTATATGATGGATCTTTCCTTTTCATCAATAACTCTGAATAGCTCTGGGTTAATAAATACTTCATATTTCTCATCACAGATTATTTGTCAAGTAGTAGATCACTTGTAAGGAGCAAGACCAGAGAAACGTCCCAAACCCTGATTTGATTCACTGTCTAGGTGAACTTACAGATAACAACTAAGAGGTCCTTCCCCCAAATGATGAGAATGGGACTCATTAAGAGAAAGATAACTATTCTGAATAAATGAAAACCAAAGTCTTCCTTGGTTTCTTCTTTTCTTTGATTCTATCTTCATCTTATGCATAAAAACACTAAGTTCTTAATGATTTTTATTTTTTTCTGATTTTCTTCTCTGAAGCTCTAAGACAATTAATTTACTGCTCTTTTCCACTTTTTGCCCCATTTTATTCATCCATTCTTCTTGTACATTGTGGGCAAAGTATCAAAGTTCACATATTTTTTTTTTTCAGATAAATAAGTCATACAGACAAAATAATTCTAAGTAACTTCTGGTAAAATTTTAATCCTGTGATGTTTTAAAACTCACTTTGCCTATTTGACAAAGTATTTGTTTAAATTTATTTTGAGAGAGAGAGAGAGCTTGTGCACCCACATGCAAGCAGGGGAGGGGCAGAGAGAGAGAGTCCCAAGCAGGCTCCATGCTATCAGTGCAGAGCCTGATGTGGGGCTCGATCTCACAACCACAAGATCATACCCTGAGCTGATATCAAGAATCAGATGCTCAACTGACTGAACCACCCAGGTGCCCCCAAAGTACTTGTACTTGACCCTCCAAATAAAACAAAGGCATTTTTATGTTGAGATGGTTTCCTTTTGTGTGTATGCATGACCTAAAAAGTTAAAATGACAAAATTAATACCTTCCAGTGATTTTTAACCGGGCCTGTTTATCAGTGATAAGAAACTCTGAGGTTGATGAAGTAGGGCAAAGGCTAAAACATCTGCCTCAGCATACACATGAGCAATTTATTTTCTAAGAAACCTAAAGACATAAAACAAAAACATTTAATTTAGTTTCAATGACCAACATTTAGAGATGCTCTTCTCGTTTTTTATTTTGGTCATTCTTGTGACTAGGAATGGTGGCCCGTGTGCATGTGTATGTTTTGAAGATCTAATCGGCTTCACTATATGATTCAGTTGGACAGCAATCCACCTACCAAGAAGAAGAGAGCTCCAAAGAGCTCCATCTATACATGGAAGGGTTTTACAAGGAGATTGGGGCAAGAAAGTTATGAGCCGAAGAAAAGGATTATTTTAGGCAAGGTTGATTTCCTTGGGGGTGGGGCCTGGGGGTAGAGGGTCTTAGAATATGGATCACCTCATCTCCCTTTGCGGGTAGGAGCTGGCCCATGTAGCAGACTCATTGGCGCTCACCATAAAATTCCTGACTGACCACTGAGACTAAAGTTCTAGGTGAGGTGAGAACTGCAATTAGATGAGATATTAAATCCCAGTTTACTGACTGGGGACCTTAACCTATGTGGCCTGTGGTTTCTTTTTAACAATTGACCCCTTTGGATCAGACTCTCGGGTCAACTGAGAGACGTGATCAAAATGTAAGGCATTGGAGCCATCTCAGCTACTACTCTATAGTTCTAGAAGCTTTTGTTGGTCCTTTGTGTGATACTTCATGATGCTTTTAACTGCCTTTCCCTGATGACTGATGACATGGAGGACTTTGTTCATGAGCTTTGTGACCATTCACACATTCTTTTGTCAAGTTGCCTAAGTTCTTCTCTTACTTATTAGTGAGGTGAGGGTATTTGTCTTTCTATTATTGATTTGTAAGTGCTTGTTAGGTATCCTGGGTATCTTTCTGTACTCAGATAATTTTCCTGCAATAATGTTTTTTCCCAGTCTGTGAACTGCCTATGCAATTTCTTAAAAGTTTATTTATTTTTGAGAAAGAGTGAGTGAGCATGAGTGGGGGAGGGGCAACGAGAGACAGGGGACAGAAGATCTGAAGCAGGCTGTGCACTGACTACATACAGGCCAATGTGGGGCTCATGAACTGTGAGATCATGACCTGAGCAAAGTCAGATGCTCAACTGACTGAGCCACCCAAGAGTCCCTACATTTTAAATGGTGTCTTTCAGTGAGCAAATATTCTTAATTTTGAGGAGGCCCAATCTATTAATTTTGTCTTAATGATTAACACTCTACCTTTTTTTTCAATATATGAAGTTTATTGTCAAATTGGTTTCCATACAACACCCAGTGCTCATCCCAAAGGGTGCCCTCCTCAATACCCATCACCCACCCTCCCCCCCTCCCACCCCGTATCAACCCTCAGTTTGTTCTCAGTTTTTAACAGTCTCTTATGCTTTGGCTCTCTTCCACTCTAACCTCTTTTGTTTTTCCTTCCCCTCCCCCATGGGTTTCTGTTAAGTTTCTCAGGATCCACATAAGAGTGAAACCATATGGTATCTGTCTTTCTCTGTATGGCTTATTTCACTTAGCATCACACTCTCCAGTTCCATCCATGTTGCTACAAAGGGCCATATTTCATTCTTTCTCATTGCCACGTAGTACTCCATCGTGTATATAAACCACAATTTTTTTATCCATTCATCCCTTGATGGACATTTAGGCTCTTTCCATAATTTGGCTATTGTTGAGAGTGCTGCTATAAACATTGGGGTACAAGTGCCCCTATGCATCCGTACTCCTGTATCCCTTGGGTAAATTCCTAGCAGTGCTACTGCTGGGTCATAGGGTAGGTCTATTTTTAATTATTTGAGGAACCTCCACACTGTTTTCCAGAGTGGCTGCACCTGTTTGCATTCCCACCAACAGTGCAAGAGGGTTCCCATTTCTCCACATCTTCTCCAGCATCTATAGTCTCCTGATTTGTTCATTTTGGCCACTCTGACTGGCATGAGGTGATATCTGAGTGTGGTTTTGATTTGTATTTCCCTGATGAGGAGCGACGAAGAGCATCTTTTCATGTGCCTGTTGGCCATCCAGATGTCTTCTTTAGAGAAGTGTCCATTCATGTTTTCTGCCCATTACTTCACTGGATTATTTGTTTTTCAGGTGTGGAGTTTGGTGAGCTCTTTATAGATTTTGGATACTAGCCCTTTGTCCGATATGTCATTTGCAAATATCTTTTCCCATTCTGTTGGTTGCCTTTTAGTTGTGTTGGTTGTTTCCTTTGCTGTGCAGAAGCTTTTTATCTTCATAAGGTCCCAGTAGTTCATTTTTGCTTTTAATTCCCTTGCCTTTGGGGATGTGTCAAGTAAGAAATTGCTACGGCTGAGGTCAGAGAGGTCTTTTCCTGCTTTCTCCTCTAGGGTTTTGATGGTTTCCTGCCTCACATTCAGGTCCTTTATCCATTTTGAGTTTATTTTTGTGAATGGTGTGAGAAAGTGGTCTAGTTTCAACCTTCTGCATGTTGCTGTCCAGTTCTCCCAGCACCATTTGTTAAAGAGACTGTCTTTTTTCCATTGGATGTTCTTTCCTGCTTTGTCAAAGATGAGTTGGCCATACGTTTGTGGGTCTAGTTCTTGGGTTTCTATTCTATTCCATTGGTCTATGTGTCTGTTTTTGTGCCAATACCATGCTGTCTTGATGATGACAGCTTTGTAGTAGAGGCTAAAGTCTGGGATTGTGATGCCTCCTGCTTTGGTCTTCTTCTACAAAATTACTGTGGCTATTTGGGGCCTTTTGTGGTTCCATATGAATTTTAGGATTGCTTGTTCTAGTTTCGAGAAGAATGCTGGTGCAATTTTGATTGGGATTGCATTGAATGTGTAGATAACTTTGGGTAGTATTGACATTTTGACAATATTTATTCTTCCAATTCATGAGCATGGAATGTTTTTCCATTTCTTTATATCTTCTTCAATTTCCTTCATAAGCTTTCTATAGTTTTCAGCATTCAGATCTTTTACATCTTTGGTTAGATTTATTCCTAGGTATAAACACAATTGCTTCTTCGTGCAATTGTTAATGGGATCCGTTTATTTGTCTTTCTGTTGCTTCATTATTAGTGTATAAGAATGCAACTGATTTCTGTACATTGATTTTGTATCCTGCAACTTAGCTAAATTCATGTATCAGTTCTAGCAGACTTCTGGTGGAGTCTATCGGATTTTCCATGTATAATATCATGTCATCTGCAAGAAGTGAAAGCTTGATTTCATCTTTGCCAATTTTGATGCCTTTGATTTCCTTTTGTTGTCGGATTGCTGATGCTAGCACTTCCAACACTATGTTAAACAACAGCGGTGAGAGTGGACATACCTATCGTGTTCCTGATCTCAGGGGAAAAGCTCTGTTTTTCCCCATTGAGGATGATGTTAGCTGTGGGCTTTTCATAAATGGCTTTTATAATCTTTAAGTATGTTCCTTCTATCCCGATTTTCTCGAGGCTTTTTATTAAGACAGGTTGCTGAATTTTGTCAAAGGCCTTTTCTGCATCGATTGACAGGATCATATGGTTCTTATCTTTTCTTTTATTAATGTGATGTATCATACTGATTGATTTGCGAATGTTGAACCAGCCCTGCATCCCAGGAATGAATCCCACTTGATCATGGTGAATAATTCTTTTTATATGCTGTTGAATTCGATTTGCTAGTATCTTACTGAGAATTTTTGCATCCATATTCATCAGGGATATTGGCCTGTAGTTCTCTTTTTTTAGTGGGTCTCTGTCTGGTTTAGGAATCAAAGTAATACTGGCTTCATAGAATGAGTCTGGAAGTTTTTCTCCCCTTTCTATTTCTTGGAATAGCTTGAGAAGGATAGGTATTATCTCTGCTTTAAACGTCTGGTAGAACTCCCCTGGGAAGCCATCTGGTCCTGGACTCTTATTTGTTGGGAGATTTTTGATGACTGATTCAATTTCTTCGCTGGTTATGGGTCTGTTCAAGCTTTCTATTTCCTCCCGATTGAGTTTTGGAAGCGTGATTAACACTCTATCTTAAGGTAATGACAGTATTTTCCTACTATCTTCTTCATAAAGTTTTAGGACTCTGAGTTTCACCTTTGCATGTAGGACCATCTCAAATGAATGTTCATATATGGAATGAGAATTGGATTGCAGTTCATTTCCAATTGTCCCAGCAACATCTGTTAAAAATTACTTGGCTATTCCTTTAGGACTGACTTGGTACCTTGATCAAAACTCAATTTGCCATATGTGTATGTGTCTATTTCTGGAATTCCAGGTCTTTCCCATTGAACTATTATCTAACATAGTGCCAAAGTACATAGTCTCGACTGTCATGGCTTTTTAAAATGTTAAAATCAGGTAGCGTAACTTTCTGGAATTATTTTTTCAGTGTTATTTTGGCTATTTTAGATACTTTGCATCCCATATAGAACCAGTTTATTAATTTCTTCCAAAAAATTAGTCTGCTGGAATTTTGACAATGTTTTGAATGTTTATCAATTTATGGAAAATGAACAATATTGTTTCTACACATCCAAAAACATGTAGTATGTTTCCATTGAAGTAAATATTCTTTTTTTAATATTTTTTTGAATGTTTAATTTTGAGAGAGCGAGAGAGAGAGAGAGTATGAGCAGGGAAAGGACAGCAAGAGAGGGAGACACAGAACTGGAAGCAGGCTCCAGGCTCTAAGGCATCAGCACAGAGCCTGATGTGGGGCTCAACACACGACCTGTGAGATCATGACCTGAACTGAAGTCAGACGCTCAACTGACTGAGCCACCCAGGCACCTCTGAAGTAAATATTCTTTAGTTTCATTCAGCAACGTCTTCTAACTTCATTGAAGAGCACTTTTCCGTATTTTGTAAATTTCTATGTATTTGATGCTTTTAATGTTACAATAAATTCCATTTTTACTTCAATGTTAATATCAATTTTATAGAATCAATATGTACCAATTTATATCAATTATACAGAAATGTAATTGATTATTATATAATGATTTTTATCCTGAAAAATGAGGCCTTCTTAACAACTTGACCTTTCTGCCGATATAGAATGTCCTTCTTTATCTCTGGTAATTTTCTTTGTCTTTAACCATTAAGGCATTAACTTTTTATATTTAACATTTACATGGTAAATACATTCATTCATTCCCTTTCACTTATAATATATCTTTGTTTTCTGTAGGCAGCTTATAGTTGGGTTTTACTTTTTAATCTAGTCTACAAATCTCTTTTAAGTGAAACATTTGGGCAATTTATATTTAATAACACTATTAATACTGTGCCTTAATTTCCCCAACTAGTATTTGTTTTCTATGTTTTCTATTTATTCCATTTGTTCTTTACCTCTCTGCAACTCTTTTCCTGCCATTTTGGAGGAGAAGTGGATATTACTGAGAATTTTATTTTGCTTCACGTACTGATAGTTCAGCTATACATTTTATGTGTAGTTTTAATAGTTCAGCTATACATTTTATGTGTAGTTTTAATAGTGGATCTAAATATAATATGCATCTTTAAGTTATATTTTTCACTCATATAATAGTATACAATTCATAAAGAGTATAAAAATTGTATAGTAGTATTCCACGTACCTCTCACCCCATCACTTTTTCTGCTTTATTTTAATATACGTTAAAAACCTCACAATACATTGTTATTATTTTTGCACTCAACACTTGGTCTTTTAAAGAAAGAAATACACACAAGTATAACATAAAAGGATTAAAAAAAACGGTCTTGAGTTCCATTTATTATTATTTGCTTCAGCCTTAAGAATTTCTTTCTGCATTTCAGTGGTGAAGGTCCCCTAGAGATAAATTATTTCAGCTTTTTCCCACTTGAAAATATATATGTTGTCTTCCTTTTTTGAAGGATATTTTTGCAAGATACAAAATGCTAGGTTGACAGGTCTATTGTGTTCATTCAGCTCTTTTAAGAGGTCTTTCCTTTGTCTTATGGCTTCAACTATTTCTGTTGATAACTTAACCATCCTGTCTACTGATGTTCAATTACACACGTGTCTTTTTTCCTGTGGCAACTTTTAAGCACTGCTTTTTATTTTTGTTTTTTAGTAACTGACTGCAATGTGGTTTTCTTTGTATTTTTCCTGCTTACATTTGCTAAGTGGTTTGTATCTCTCATAAATTTTACAAAGTTCTTAACTATTATTTCATCAAATAATACTTCCATCCCATTTTCCTCTTCCTCTCCTTCTTGAACGATTTGTTATTTTCCCACAGATCGCAGATGGTCTTTGCTTTTCTTTTTTACTGTTTTATGAATTTAGGTATTCTCTATTGACTATTTCAAGTTTATGGGAATCTTCCTCTACTGTGTGTAATCTGGTCTCAAGTGTATCTAATGAATTCTTCCTGATGTTACACTTTTCTTTTCCAGCATTTCTTTTTAGTTTGATTTTAACAACAGTTTTCGTATTTCTGCCAGCATCTCCCATTTCTTTGTGGATGTTGTGCACCATTTCTACTATGTCTTTTATCATTTTATATCATATATGTTTTAAAGCCACTCTCTGATGATTCCAACATTTGGTCCATCTCTGGACCCGTTTCTATTGACTATTTCATCTCTTGACCATTGATGCCATTTTCCTACCTTGTTGTGTATCTTGTAACCTTTAAAGATATGCCAGACATTATATACAAGAAAACACAAGAATCTAAAACAAGTCATATTTACTTTCAGAAGGTGCAGGCTCCTTTCTTGGTCAGTCTACTGGAGGTGGGCTGGGCAAGCTTATTGGGTCTGGGTTTCACTGCTGCTTTAGTTTGATTCAGTCCACCACTGGCTCTAACTATTTTGAGGGTGGGATTACCAATTTCTTATCAACAGGACCTGAGATCTGAGCACTGACAGTTTTCCACAGATATGTCGGTGTCGCAGAGCCAAGCCACCAGCTGTCAGATCTGTTGCAAGTAACACCCTATCTTACTGCCCAGTTACAAGATGTGGGGGATTCCTCTGTAGAGTCTCTTTCCTTTCTAGTCTTACCACCGACGGACTTGTGTACCTCAGGAGATATTTTGCAATCCTTCCCCCACCTTCTTCCACTCTTTTTTTTTTTTTTATTTATTTTTGGGACAGAGAGAGACAGAGCATGAACGGGGGAGGGGCAGAGAGAGAGGGAGACACAGAATCGGAAGCAGGCTCCAGGCTCCGAGCCATCAGCCCAGAGCCCGACGCGGGGCTCGAACTCACGGACCGCGAGATCGTGACCTGGCTGAAGTCGGACGCTTAACCGACTGCGCCACCCAGGCGCCCCTTTCCACTCTTGAGAAAGCAGATGGACTTACACTTATGATGGGCCTCTGGGACTTAGACTGGTTCTTTTAGCTCTTCAACTTACGGTCAACTTTTGATAAGGAAAGCCTGGATCTCTTGGGCAGAGAGGGCATTCTTCGAGCTCTCCTGCGAGGCCAACTGTCGAATGTAAAAGTCTAGACTGCCTCATGAGGTTTATTTTATTTGTTTAACTAAATTTTTATGCTAATAGGATATGCCTCAGAGTCATCATTCAGAGATAACGTCACATTAGTACTTCAGAAGATGTATGTCTTTAAAAATCATGCAATCCATACAATGATGGTTTGACAGTACATAAGCCAGCTGACACTAGGTTTATTAGGTGAAGAATTATTAAAATATCATTATTTTAAACACTCTCTATTGCTTAGGAAGTTTTTTGGTCTAGTGGAACCCTGCCACAAGGTGATTCTTGATTATATTCTCTGCTTCTTCATCACTTACTAAGGAAGCTTGGAAGGGCCATGTGACTTCATTGCTTCAATTTTCTCCGTCGGTTCATTACTCACTCCCGGAAGAAATGTGAGAATTAACACGTCTCTAAAGTATCCTGAAAACTTTCAGAAAGGAACTATGTAAATCTAGGCAGTCGTTTCCATAAATGTTTTCTCTGTTAAACATTATTTTTATAACTAAAAAAATTCTAATAGTCTTTTCAATTGTATAGTATTCATGACCCTGCAGATGAGAACAAGCCAATGATTCATGGATCTAGTGTCTCCATTTCTAAACAAAACACTAATAAAATACAAAACTGGTTCACTTTAATTTTAAACTATAATGATATCTACACAAGGGACCCCACATGCAGCTTTTAAAATCTTGGAAGGAAAAAGAGAATTTACAGAAGCCGGCGAGATATGATTAGTCCACTCAAAACAATGGTAGTCCATGGAATCCCATGTGTGATTTTGCTCCCATGATAACTCACAGGAAAATGAAAACGAAGTGTGCCTGGTAGTCTTGGTAAGGGCTCTGTTCCCTTTGAGGAAAAAATTACTAGAGTGTCACCCAGCACAGCAGGACCCTTGAGAAGGCTTTTTTTTTTGACAATGTTCCACAGAGAAAAATGAGGCTACAGATAAACATATCTATTATTGAAGCACCTAAGAATGCTACTTTAGAATCAGGACATAGAAAACACGGTAGAAGGGAAATTAAATTTCTAAAGAGTGTTCATCATTCCTTCTATCAAGGCCCACATTCTGCAGTGGCTACTTGAACATTCTATGATATGCAGACAGAATCGTAACCCAACCTAAAAATCAGTGCCTGTGCCATGTGGTAGTTCACCACAGTGTCTGTCCTCATCTTGGGGGCATTTTACTAATCTCTGTCAATAGAGAGGCTGCTTTCGAATTTTTCTGTGCAGTAGTTTAAGGAGAAGTAAGTCTAGTTTTTAAAGTTCTTAAAATATTCGATTCTCAGACCTACATTTTAATGCTAGAGGGACCTTAATGTTCTGTTCTTTCATAAGAAAAATTATTTACATTCGCCGATAAATATCACACTAGATCAGAGGTCTCCAAACTGTTACGGTATATACCTATTAGGAAAATGACGTTGGGGCGCCTGGGTGGCTCAGTCGGTTAAGCACCGCACTTCAGCTCAGGCCATGATCTCACAGCTCATGAGTTCAAGCCCCACATCAGGCTCTGTGCTGACAACTTGGAGCATGGAGCCTGCCTCGGATTCCGTGTCTCCGCCGCTCTCTGCCCCTCTCCCACTCACACTCTCTCTCTCAAAAATAAATGAACATCAAAAGGGAGTGGGATGCCTAAAAGGAAAACGATGCTGAGAAAAATCTCGCAATACATGCATATTGATTTATTCATAAATTATATGCATGTAGTATCATTATTAACTCATATCTAAAGGCAGAACATACATTTGAGATTACAGCCATTTCTAATAACAATATGCATGAAACCATATTTGAAACCGTCTTCTTAATAATTCCAATTTTGTTGGCTACGTACTTGTCAGATCTTTTTACGGTTGGTTTGTGGCGTTTTTCCTTAAATGAATATTGGCGGCTGCTGAGCTCACTTGAAAAGCAACAGTGATACCTCTGCCAATGTCTAGTTGTTTGCTGGGGTCTGCATTACAGTTGCAACTTCTACTCCATGGTTTTTCTGCCATAACCTCTTAAAGTCACTTGCCCTTTTTAATGAAGAATGGTCTTTCAACAAAGTGGGTGGTAGAACGCATGGACTTCTTAAACCCAGCACACAGAAACTACAATGAACATCTGTGCACCACGTGTGACACAGGACAGTGTGACGTACGAGCTAGGTAAGATGGTCTGGGTCACTTCACAAGCGCGGTGATTAGGAAATCAGGAAAAATTAATGTACTTCCTATTTTTAGACAGCAAAGAGGGACATTATAATATTTTCTTCCTGTATTCCATCTGGTTCACCCACTGGGCCATGTGCCCCCAGTCTGGAGCCAACTGGCTGCCATGACTTACATCCGAAAATGGAAAAACAGAACATGACTAAAGGAAAGTGCGATTGTTAATTCCTCAATACGTTGTGCTCCGAGGACAAACCAAATTGAAAATCAAGACAAGATGACAACACAGGTGAGGATCGAACTACATTAATTTCTAGTGATATTTATCTAAAGAGACAGGATGACTACTTTCCCAGAAGAGAAGGAACCAGAGTAACATAGGAGAGGGAGAGGTGACTCTGGGAGAGGTAACTCAGCATGTGGGAGACTGAGGCGGCTGGCTGGAAAAACAGATAAAACTGAAGAGAAAGAATAAGGCAGTTGATGAGAGCAAATTTCGGTAAAAAAGAGAATCAGAAATGCAGTGGCAATCGGGGCACCTGAGCGGCTCAGCCAGTTAAGCGTCCGACGTCAGCTCAGGTCATGACCTCCCGGGTTCGTGAGTTCGAGCCCCGTGTCGGACTCTGTGCTGACAGCTCGGAGCCTGGAGCCTGCTTCGGATTCTGTGTCTCCCTCTGTCTGCCCCTCCACTGCTTGCACTCTGTCTCTCGCATTGTCTCAAAATAAATAAACATTAAAAAAAATTTTTTTTTAAGAAATTCAGTGGAAATGAAACTAAGGAAGAAAAAATATATTTTAATTATGGATGGGCTTAAGAAGATGCTTTTGTTGTCATGATACTGTGGTAATAAAATAGAAGAGAGTTATTATCCCCCTGAGATACTGCCTTTAGCATTTTTATCACTGGTAAGATCAGCTCTTCATCTGCAGGTGCACTGAGTTACAGAGACTCAGGGATAGGACTTTCTCACTTGGTATCCTTGTCTCCATCTTACGAAACAAGTCCTCTCCTCCCCTGAAGCTCAGAGCCTCTTTATAAAAAATTTTTAAATTTAAATTTTTTATTTTTTTGAGGGACAGAGAGAGAGAATGTGTGTGCAAGCAAGGGAGGGGCAGTGACGGAGGGACAGAGAATCTCAAGTAGGCTCCATCCTGCCAGCACGGAGCCTGACACAGGGCTCAATCCCACGAACCATGAGACTGTAACCTGAGCCAAAATCAAGACTTGGATGCTTAGCAAACTTAAAGGGGCCCCTCATCCATTTTTTAAAGTAAGCTCCACGCCCAAAGTGGGGCTTGAACTCACAACGGTGAGATCAAAGTCACATGCTCTACTGACTCAGCCAGCCAGCACTCCGCTCAGAGCCCCTTTCTGTGCCACTCTGGTCCTCTCCTTCCGGTCCCATTAAGACCCTAATTCTCGGGGCGCCTGGGTGGCGCAGTTGGTTAAGTGTCCGACTTCGGCTCAGGTCACGATCTCGCGGTCCGTGAGTTCGAGCCCCGCATCGGGCTCTGGGCTGATGGCTCAGAGCCTGGAGCCTGCTTCCGATTCTGTATCTCCCTCTCTCTCTGCCCCTCCCCCGTTCATGCTCTGTCTCTCTCTGTCTCAAAAATAAATAAACGTTAAAAAAAAAAATTAAGAAAAAAAAAAGACCCTAATTCTCAATTTCTGCCCGTCTGCCTGCCTTCTCAGGCATCTTCAACCTGGCCCACAGCTGTTACCCTGTGCCTACAAACACGTATAGTTCTCTTTTCTCCTAGAAAATGTTCTCTTGACCCAGCTGCCCTCTCTAGATAACTGCTGTAATTTTTTTTTCCCTTTTGCTGCTGATCTGCTCAAATAAGCAGCCCTTATCTGCTGCCTCCATAATCCCTGCCAGATCCTGGAACTGGGCTTCTGTTCTTACTAGTTTGCAGAAACGAGTTCCACCTTGTTCTCTGGCAATCGTGACTATGGCCTATTTATGTTTGATGCCTCCTTCCCTCTCCCCTCCGGGCTACATCCCTAGCCTGGCCTTTTCCGTTTCCTGCCCCGAATCCAGACTCCCTCTTTCCTCTCTGGGCTCTTCACTGTACCTTTAAGACACCCTTCTGTTCACAACATTAACACTCCCCGCATTAAGCCACAGGATGTTTAATTCTTCATCCTTTCTTTGAACTTTCTCATGTTTTTCCCATCCCCATTTATCAAATCATTTGTTGCAGAAGAAAGGCCTGAATAAAAATTAGTTGAGTGAATAAATAAATGAAGGGACATGTATTCTATGCCCCGGCCAAGAAGCATCTTTACTATTCTATCAAGTCCATAGTTACTTTCTATCTTTATGATGTTAATAAATTATAGCCATTTGGTTCGGGTGGGTCACCGAGTCACCCAGCTACTTAAATTCAGGTTAACTAGCCAGGAAACCGTAAATTGCAGCATGTGATTCCCACCAGTATACAGCAGGGTTGAGTCGAGCCATTTCTCACGGTTGCATTCTCATGAAGACTACAGGGCAGCTATTCTCGAGGCACGTTTTCTTGCTCCAAATGGTTCTATGATTAAAGCACAGTGAACTCCAGCAATGTTCATAAATGTACGCACTAGACAAGAGTTGCAAAAAACAGGGTGGAATACTTAAAAGGCAAAAGTGCTAAAACAGAGGCATTGGGGGATGATCTTGACTCGCTTCTATTTCCACCTTTGATACATTTCAACCAGTTTTGTTCGTGGGTTGCCTGAAGCCTGGTGTGCATTGAAGCCTTTCAATTAACTAGCTAATATATTTAAGCTTTTCTCTGAGAATGACATTCACTACTTTCCCTTTGAAAGTGCTTGCCAATCGATACCAGCGGAGATGAACTCAAAGTCACGAATATGGTGATTATGTGGCTTTTGTGCTTGCCTGATGAAGCTGCTTCCCTCCAAGGAACACTTGACATGCCTAAGGTTCCTATACCCCTTGCCATACAATATGCCTGACTTTCGATCTGGTTGATTTCGTACCCAAATGAAAATCACATACACCCTTCTGCTTCTCCCCCACAGCTTATTATTGAAGTCAGTAACTTTAGCAGAATGTGCAATCTGTTGACAAGCCTTCCTTTCTGGTTAGAGGCCCTTGCCAGCCAGTTTCCTCTTATGAAAAACTCAAGTTGCATGAAACAACAAAGTAAATAAATATAATACGTGACACAGCCTTATAAAAACAACTATATAAGGTACTGTGTGATCCAACTTTAAAATCCTTTTCTGTTCAGGGAGCCTTGCAGAATTATTCCAACCATTACCGACGCCATGTGCCTTTGAAGCCTTACAGAAATTAAAATTTCGCACCGCACGGTACAGTGCATGTTCCGCTTTGTTTGTGACTGTCAACTGCCTGTCCGTCTTTAAGACTAGGGACCCTGTCATAATTTACATCTCCGCCATATGGCACACTGTAAAAGGTGTAGTTGTGAACCAGCATTCACATATCTACTGAACAATTAATGTCGGCCAGGGGGTAAGGAGGAGTGTGAAAAATAGTCACCAAAATAGTGACGGAACGTACTAGCCAGGAATTTCCAAACTGCCAGTAATACAGGCCCAAACTTTTTTTGAATGTGTATTTATTTTTGACAGAGAGAGAAAGAGGAAGAGGGTGATCAAGGGAGAGGGAGACAGAGACGGAGACAGAGGATCTGAAGCAGGCTCCACGCTGTCAGGACAGAGCCCGATGCGAGACCCGAACCCACAAACCGTGAGAGCGTGACCTGAGCCGAAGTGGGATGCTTAAATGACTCAGCCAGCCAGGCTTGTTTTTATTCCTTCTTTCATTTAACTAGCATTTGTTCGGCGCCTACGATGCGCAGACACCACCCTAGATGCTTAGAACGTATCAGTGCACAATTTACAGCACGACTCCCCCTCCTGGGAAGCTCGCTCTGAAGCACAGTGACGCACACTTGACGCCATAAACATAATAAATCATTACAAGATGTAACAGAAGACTATGGAGGAGAAATGAGAAAAAACAGGGTCAACGGTACCAGAGAGAGTCAGTGGCAGATGTCAGATCTCTGGTAAAGACACGTGACAGGCTGGTGTCAGCATGTTCTAGGCAGAGATGGCAATCAGTGCAAAGCCCCCGAAGCATACTCAAGTCTGAGATGTCAAGGCCAAGGCCAGTGTGGCTAGAGCAGAGTCAGCAAGAGGGAAAAGAGTAGAGGCAGAGCAGAGAGAACTGATTAGGGGTGTGTGCGTGCATGGGTGCCCAGGTGGGTGGTACATCACCATGTGGGTTTGTTAGGTAATTAAAGAAATGAAATTTTAAGCCAAGAAATGAAGTTTTAGTCAGGTGAAATGGAAAGCCAATGCTAATGCAAGGTTCTGAGCAGAGGAATACAAAGTGTGACTCTCATTTTAAAAGATTCACCCTGCTTTATTTATGTGAGGCAAAAATCAAAACAGGGAAACAAATGAACAGGCTACTGTAATTATAAAGTTGAGAGACGGGAGTGGCTTGAACCCTGGTGACAGTGGAATGCCACTTAGATCGTAGGTTTAGAGTTTAGATTCTAGATATTCTAAGAATATTCTGGAAAGCAGCATCAAGCAAATGTATGGCTCAGTTGGTTAAGCGTCCAACTGTTGATCTCAGGTCAGGTCTTGATCTCACAGTCACGAGCTTAAGCCCAAATTTGGGCTCTGCAATGGGCATGAAGCCTACTTAAAAAAAAAAAAAAAAAGGAAAATGCTCTGATAGATACACTTGGGGTTGGAGAAAAGGAAGGAGACAAGGATTAACATCAATAATTTTGGCTGGAGCAGGTGGAAGGCTGCAGGCTCCATGTAACTAACAATGGGGACCCCTCAGGTAGAACCAATAGCAGAGGAAAGGTTTGCAGCTCCATTCGGGGCATGTTAAATTAAAAACTTCTAATATATAGCTAAACAGACATCACGTAAGGAAGTAGATACACAAGTCTGAAGTCTGGATCTAAGATGTGAGCTGGAGCACGGTTATGGTGTTAAACCAGAGTGGCCAAGAGCAACCCACTCTCTGACTGCAAAGTAGTTCGACAGTATATGACAGCTCGGTGTCCACACTAATTTGTGTGAAATCATCCAGGTTCTGATGAGGAGAGACAGCTCGTAGATCGGATTTCATCACCTTCTACTTGTATTGTGAATAACTGTTAAAGAGAAAAATCTACGTCTTAACCGACCCCCCACTCTCCAAATTGCATTTTCTCCAAAGCAATGGGTACTATAAAATGAAGCATCATAGAAAGATACTTCCCTGAAAATGTAAGTGGTAGGTCTTTTGAGAGTAACTTGGATGAAAAACCACCATCCATCACTCCTTTATGGGTGTTCTTGAGCAAAGGTCAAAAGTCTGCTTTCCTAATTGTGTACAAGTATCTTACTTGCAGAGAGATCAGATTTTCCTGTAAGTATGTACGTGTGTGTGTGTGTGTGTGTGTGTACACATATATGTGCATGTATATAGGTTATACATCTACAACATGTATGTTTTGGATGCCAGTGTATTACCATGGGATCAATTTCACTGATACAAGAGTAAAATGAATGAGTCAAAGTAAAACACTGCTCCTGTTCACAGTTATGGAAATAAAAGTTAGGGATGCCTTTTCCCGAGAGTGATTTTCTATTTTTTTTTATGTTTATTTATTTTGGAGAGAGAGAGAGAAAGACAGTGTGAGCAGGGGGGAGGCAGAGAGAAAAGGGAGACACAGAATCCGAAGCAGGCTCCAGGCTCTGAGCTGTCAGCACAGAGCCCAACGTGGGGCTCGAACCCACGAACCTCGAGATCATGACCTAAGCCAGAGTCGGACACTTAACTGACTGAGCCATCCAGGTGCCCCCCAAGAGTGATTTTCTAAAACGTACATGTTCACTTCACCAGGTCAAGATGGTAGTGTTCAACTGAAGCCAGTATACAGTTATGCCAATTTTAAGTACCTGTAATCCTCCAGAGTTATACAAACCAACCCCTTCTCTTTGTCAATAGTTCTATCTCTACAGCACAGGAAGTATGAACCCAAATTTATCTTTAAATAATTAGGAGCTGTAGAAAATGTTCCTAAATAACACGTGATAGAGCAACAAATCTTTACTGTCCTGGGATGCCAAAGCAAAACAAAACAAAACAAAACACACGAAACTACCATCACTTTTTCATAAAAACAACACGAGGAGTCATATGCAAGATTCGGTGATATGCCAAAGGTGTTTGCTGGGAAGCCAACCTAGTATTTTAAGAGAAGCACCCTGAAAATCTCCTCATGTGCTCGTTCAGTCTAAGACCTATGAAATTTCTCTGCATTGTAGATTCCCCCTCTGGAAAATTAAAATAGTAACAACATTTTCCCTGAAAAGTGGTAGTGAAAACAGATTATATTAAAGACCCCGGTAAAATATACTTACCTAAAATGCCATACAATGCCAAGGTATGAATTATTTTCTTAATTATAATAATTATTTCCAAATACTAATTTAATATTCAACAGAAATAATACTCAATTCTGTATCAGGAAATCCCGATAAATGCACCATCAATAATTCCATTAAATGTATATATCACCTGAGTCTGCAAAACTCGATACAAACATATACATGAAAGTCTTTACTCGTGGTGACATAAAAGCTGTTTTATGACGAACTCATTGGCCTTCAGCCACCTAATTTTGCAGAGCACGTATTTTAAGAGGACGAGGCACAAGAATTTCAAAATATATAACCTTAACTGAGCTAACTTGGGTGCTGACAGGAAAACCTTAGACTATAATTATTCTAACAATAGCATCAGGTTACAAACCCCCTCACCACGTGGGGTCAAAAGCTTCCCCTAGAAAGGCAAAGGTTTCTCAGTGAACACTAGGCAACATGGCTCATAAAAAATTCATTATATTGCCCTTCTCTTCCTGTGGTAAGACAGATGTAAAATCAGCAATTTTCCCTGTAGATCTTTCTCACGGCACTGAGAAAATGAACTTGGAAACACACACACACACACACACACACACACACACACTGACAGAATGTGTTAGTCTGATGAGAGAGTTGTAGGTAAAGCACGTCACAAGCCACAGATCAAAGGGGCCACGCGTTCGATGGCGGCCTCTTAAGGCAAAGGACCGCCATATGCCTGTGCTGGGACCCGCCACTCAGACAGTTATGGGAAAGGCGGTGGAATGTGGAACATGGAGAGAATAGGCCTATAATTATTCACAAAACTTCAGGAAATAAACATTCACTTTCAAAAAATTGTTTTCAGCTGCTTTAAAGCCAAGTGACAGCTAAATTACAGTTCGGGGAAAGAAAAGTTTCCATTTTCTAATTTGATGCATTTTGTTGCATCGTACTACATTATCCAGAGTCAGGACTGCCACATCCTGTCAGGCTTCAAACCACAGGCTGAAAGCCCCACGCAGCTGAAAGAGCCGTTTGTCCAGCCACACAGTGTGCTAAGTGTTCTGGGAGAAAAGTGTGTGGGGACTCGGGGCAATTCTTTTGGTTCACATTCCTCGGATTTCCACAAGTGCTTTTTGGCCGTACATGCTGTGGCTGCTCCCTCAGCTTCTTCTTTGTGCCAAGCTGGGATATGTTTATGGAAACTCCGCAGGCCCTGCCAGGGAACAGCCCCAGACTCACATTCTCCCATGGCTTGGCCAGGAAAGGAGGATGGGGAGGTGGGAAGAAGAAATCGTGGGAATCGGCAAGGCGAGTCTTGGGTGCTCACGAGCCGGCCGGCAGCTGTCAGGAAAATGAATAAGGGGCCGGTATCTGACGGCGTAAGAAGGAAGAAAGGAAATTAAGTTTTTATTAAAAGAGATAACAGAAATGCTATCGGCCGGGCAGTTTCCTATGGCCCGCTGAGCCCAGTGATGAGGATCCCCTGGTCTACAAATGATGGACCGTCACTAACGGTCACTGAACATACACTACGAGATTCCTCAAAGCTCTGTTCTACCTCAGACTTTACGCTCATTAAACATTTAAGACACTCGAGCCAATTCGATATGAAAAAACTAAAAATCCTATACACTTTCCTTAATCTGAGACACTGAGCTAGGTTTTTCCACCATAAAGCCTGGGCCACGATCAATCAGAAATATGTATTCAAAAGGGGAAATACTTAATTTTACACACTGAAGAATGAAGGCAAAAGTTCTGGCTGGGATGCAGGTTCATCACAAGAAATTCAAGGTAATACTCCCTGATTCCTTCTTATTAAGATCTTACAGTTCTGTTTATCATGATTGTGAGCAACTTCACAAACAAAACACGTTTTTAAAATTACACATCAGGGGCGCATGGGTGGCTCAGTTGGTCTGACTCTTGGTTTCAGTTCAGGTCACCATCTCACGGTTTGTGAGTTCAAGCCCTGTATCTGTCAGTGCTGAGCCTGCTTGGGATTCTGTCTCTGTCTCTGTCTCTCTCTCAAAAATAAACAAACATTTTTTTTAAAGGAACTAGTCATCCCTCCCTTTATATTGATGCATTTGCCTGTCAAAGTTTGCTACACATTCAACTAATGATATGGCAATTTTTTTTTTTTTTACCTCAAATGACATACATACATGTCTTGAAAACCTTTTACCTTTTTAAAATTGTGAATGACCTAAATGATTTAGGACAGATTAAAAAAAACAAAACAAACAAACAAAAAACCTAAAAAACATCCAAAAGCAGATGACTTGCTCCAAATGAGGTAGACATCTTTACTCACACAAATTAAAGGTGCTCATATGTACCTGCTTCTTTTAAAATTTTTTTTTCCAATGTTTGTTTATTTTTGAGATAGAGAGACAGTGAGAGTGGGAGAGAGACAGAGAGAGAGAGAGGGAGACTCAGAATCTGAAGCAGGCTCCAGGCTCAGAGCTGGACAGCACAGAGCCTGACATTGGGTTCAAACCCACAAACCATGAGACATGTCCTAAGCTGCAGTTGGACACTTAACCAACTGAGCCACCCAGGTGCCCCCATACGTACCTGCTTTTTCAGGGCACTGAAATGAGAATAACCAAGAGGTCCCAAATAATCTCTCGTCACGTTTCCCAATTTTAGTATGCCCAATTTTTGGGTTGCAATGAAAATAAATCTTTTTCTCTAAAAAGGTTTTCAAATTCAGTTATTACCAGTGAGCGGTGTTTGGTTTGTCACATGATTCACAGTGGTGAACGCTTCAGTACTGGTGAAGTGGAAGATCAGCAGACTTCAATGCACTCACTGGATTGGGACGCTCCCATTTTCAACTTAACGGGTTATTTTGGTGTGGAAAGGGCTGAAACTTCAGTGACCAATGAGAAAACAATTGTCTGGGGCATGAGTGCTGTGTAGTGTGACTTTGGATTTTAAATAAAGTTATTTTTACAGAACCAAAAAAACCCTATACTCTCCGTCTAATCATTCTAGTTCACGAAATCATGCTAATTTCTGAATTCATCTTAAAAATTCTAAGAAAGAAATGCAACTTAAATCACATTTAAATTACATTTAAAATCTTTGGGGGAACAAAAAGAATGATATTAATAAACAAATTTAGTTACTACATGTGAATTCTTCATTGGAATAAGGAGTTAAAAACAAGACTGTCCCAGAATATGTGTAGCTCAGTATATATATTCAACAGGCAACCAAAGACCGTGAATTATTAAAATCTCTAAAGAAAGAAGATGAATTTTGGAAATGTGAGACATTTAAATAAGTTTCAGTAAGATGTCTCATTAAGATGGCTCTGTAAGTTCACACTTAAACACATAACCTCTTTTCCAAAAAAATCAATGACAGATAAAATCATTTAGAAATCAGTCACCTCAAAAAACAATATAAACATTTCCATGTACTCAAATTAGAGAAATACAAAGGAGCAGTAGAGCTGAAACTCCATGATCTCTGGGTTCTGGGACAGGTTGGCCAGAATCGTGGCTCCATCAAGGGTAACAGGTCTAGAAATACAGATGGCAGGCAGAAGCCAACCTTAATATCTAGAGTGAATTTGAAGTAAGGACTCTCTCCAAACACATCACAAAAAGAGGCCAAAGAAAATCCCTGTTGACAACCAAGAAAACCAACAACTAAAACAATGGTTCATTATAAACAATTAATCTGGTAGGAGCTTGGTTGGCAGTCATTAAAATGACTTAAAATGTTCGGTTCATCTTTTGCGATGTGCAGAAGAGATTATAAAATAAAATGTGGAAAAATAAAGAATGAAAAAAGTGGGTATGTAAAAAGCTTATGAGAAACTTTAGGAATGAAAAAAATGAACAGAAAAGTCTCAATAAACTGTATAACTGCTGAAATAATCACCAAGGCAGAACTAGACAATTTTAAGAACTGATGAATTCACTTCAAGTGCATTACAGAGAAAGAAAGAAAATGAAGAGAAGGTAAGAGCCAGAGGATAATCTGAGAGACTCTAATGTAATTCCAAACTGATTTCTTTAAAAAAAAAAAAAAAAAAAAAAAAGGGAAGGAATTACAGATGAACAATATTTGAAGATAAATAGCCGAATAACTGAAGAAATCCATAAATCTTTATACTACAAACGTATTCTGAATGCCAAAAAAAGATACATAAAAATAAATTCCACATCTAGAAACACATTGCAAAACTGCAGAATATAAAGGAAAAAAGAAAAATCTTAATCTACCAAAGAGAAAAGACTGCATCTGTACTAGGAATAATTCTAAGGCTGGGCAAATCTTCAGGCAGCAACAGTTGAGGCTAGAAGACCATCTAATAATATTTAATACTATCTTCAAAGTGCGGAGAGAAAGTAACTAGTAACCTAAAATTTTATACCCAGCTAACCTATCACTTAAGAAAAATAGAAAGAATAATAATAATAACAACAAGAACAACAGCTAACTTAAGAGAGTATAAAGCATGTATTTTAGCAAGAAGAAAAATAAAGTGAAAAATTAATGGATATAAAATAATGTTAAAGAGAAACTGATTAAAAATGCATCAGTAAATTTAATTAGTTACAGCTGAAATGACAACTACTTTTAAAATGTAAAACTAAGCTCTAAGTTGTAAAACTAAGATAGAAATGATAATAAGAAGAAATAAATTACAAAAATATATACTTATTTATGTATTATCCATAGAGAGTATAAATATCTCCAGTAAAAAATCCTGAATATTTCACATTTCTGGGTGCTATGCTGCAAACACCCCATGTTCACACTCCCTCAAGATCTCTACACTTGCTCTTCTACTTGTTTGGAAATGCATCCCCTTAAATTTTCTCTTGGCTTTTGTCTCTCACTTTCATTCAAGCCTCTGCTCAAATACTGACTTTTCAGAAGTTAGAGGTCAGAGAGAAGGTGACAAATCTATTTGAAACAGACCTTCTTTTATTTGCCGCCACAGGAAACTATATCCTCTTAGATGTAAGCCTCATAAAGACATTGAGCTAATGCTTGTGGAGTAAAAGAAGGGATGAAAGAAAAAGAACATGGCAGCAGTGCCACTAGCAACTAAATACTTTCTGAAGTGTTTCTTTTTTTTAAATTTAAAAATTTTTTTTTAAACTTTATTTTTGACAGAGAGAGTGAGACAGAGTGTGAGCGGGAGAGGGCCAGAGAGAGGGAGACACAGAATCGGAAGCAGGCTCCAGGCTCTGAGCTGTCAGCAGAGCCCGACGTGGGGCCCGAACCACAAACCATGAGAACATGACCTGAGCTGAAGTCAGACGCCCAACCGACTGAGCCACCCAGGCGCCTCTGAAGTGTTTCTTAATAGGAATGTAAACTAAAAAAATATTTGAGTAGCCTTTGGAAATGTGATTTTAAGTACTGTGATATCGCCAACTATCGGGAAAAGCAATAGACAGTGTTTACACAGCAAAACCAAGCTGCATCCCATACGTTATCTCATTGAATCCTCCTAACAGTGTAACCTATGGAAAAAACTGAAACTTACAAAATTAAGGCCAGTAGTTCAAAGCTATTGAGGTAGTGAGTAGTAAAATCAACATAGTAACAGAGACCTCTTTGACTCTAACTTCAGTGCCTTTCATACCACACAGATCTTCCTACTGAAATGCCTCCAGAGTACCTATTTTGTGAGAGGTAAAATGTCTAACTATAGGCCATCCTTATTTCAGAAGCATTATTACACCTTGCAAGCTCTCTGCATCACAGAGGAGGAACTACATTTCCCAGAATTCCCTTCCCTCCATGATTCCAACTTAGTGGTTTTTACATGAGAGCAAGCGAGTGGGAGATGGAAGGATGGGCATGGTTCTCCTGAAACACTGGCAACCAGAAATATGGACAGTGATGACATTCACAGCAGCTTAGCAGGGAGTTGTTGAGTACCAACAGCTTTATAACTTCAGGCTGATATCAGAGATCATTCTTCTGATCTTTGCTTCTCAGGTTTTTCCAATGTAAGCCTCCAACTGTTATATTAAAACCCTTTAGGGGCACCTGGGTGGCTCAGTTGGTTAAGCATCTGAATTCGACTGAGGTCATGATCTCACAGCTCATGAGTTCAAGCCCTGAGTCGGGCTCTGTGCTGACAGCTCAGAGCCTGGAGCCTGCTTCAGATTCTGTGTCTCCCTCTCTCTCTCCCCCGCTCCTTGGTTCATGCTCTGTCTCTCTCTCAAAAGTAAATATAAAAAAAAAACTTTTAGGGGTACCTGTGGGTTCGGTTGGTTGAGCATCCGACTCTTGATTTTGGCTCAGGTCATGATCCCAGGGTCATGGGATCGAGCCCCATGTCGAGCCTGTGTAGAGTTCTGTGCTAAGCATGAAGCCTGCTTGGGATTCTCTCTTCCCCTCTCTCTGCCCCTCATCCTGACTCTCACTCTCTCTCTCAAAGACAACAAAAAATCCTTTATACCTGAGACACAAAGAGTAGGTTCTGAGTTCTTCACCAAATCCCGAATATGTGCATTTTGCATGTGATATTTTTATTTCATCACAACCTGTCTTAATCTTGTACCAGATGCAAAAAAAATGGAGGCATAAAAAGTTGTTGCTCTAGATCACAATCTACGACCAGGGGTTGATCCCTCAAGCCTATGCTGATTCTGCTTCAAGTGGAGGAGTGTTTGGGGAAAAATGCGGAGGCAGTTGGGCTAAGTGAGAAACAAGGTCACAATCTCCTAGCAATATCATTAACGGTGTGTGGGTACAGAAGCATGACATGGTGGCAAATGTACTTACCAGCCATGTGCTAAAATATCAAGGGAATGAGAAAATGACAACTCTGGTTTATCCCTCAGTGACCCAAGTTGGTGCTCGAGAAAGTCATAGTTTCATTGGGCAACTGTTTAGCCCTCTGCACAAATCAGGATGAAAAATGTTGCCTCTTGTGTTAGACACTGTAAATTAGCTATTTCATTATGTTTTACTTTCACATTTTTAAAGGTCTCCCAATCATTTTTTATTGCCCATTCAATTACAATAAACCCTTAGTGGGTAAATAATCCTTCTTCTGAAAGGTATTTATAGCAACATGTTCTTTTCTGGGCTTACCCAGACAAAACCGTGGTTTTTTTACTAAAAGTCCTTGGTCACTCAGTCAAATGCATCGTTCAGCCCACAGTGCTGAGTAACCGTGCAGAGAAGCCGGCCTCACACATAAGATCGATAACAACTCTAATGTACTCTGTACAGGCAAGAGTGGGTACTTCCTTCATGAAAGGCTAAAAGACTGTAAAAAGAATAGCGTTACTGTTAGCCGGCACTTTTATTCTTGTTTTACAAGCAATATGCAATTTAATTTGGAGTTAACTTCCCCATTCAGTAATCCGTAGTTCTTTTAGAATGCCAATATGAAGGAAACGGCAAATCAGAAGAGTCTGGTAAATGTGCATTTTAGACATAAGGCAGGCGTTATTAGATCTACCACATGTCCAATCTTTGTTCTTGGTTCATCGGGCCACGATTCATGTCAAATCATTTATCTTATTTTTATTTCAAGACGACAACTGATACGTGATGCAGCTTCGCAGTCAGAGAAAATGATTAATAGGCCTCCTTAGCTTCTGATGAATGGTTGCTAATATAAAAATAGAGCAAAATCAACAACTACCACAGCATATACAAATAGCAATCCAGAAATGTAAGTGCAATCCTGCGCCTGTTTCTGGGAAAGAGGGCAACGATTTGATGAGAATCTGTATTTTCCTGCCTGGGGCTTCTGATTTACAAGTCAATTTCTATTCTTAATTTATTTTCTGATGAGGCAGGAGATCAGTACTATATTTTAACCAGATTGTGTCGTGGAGGTTTTTAAACCTGTTTTCTCTACGTGTCTAATTTGAGGTTAATGGGTGCTTTGGTTCAACGAGGGTGTCTAATGTCTCTTGTTCCCATTTTGCAAGCCAAACGTTCGTTTGGACCACAATTTGTCAGATGATTATAATCTGCTTATATCCATTCAGGTGGCCACTGAATTGCCCGCAATCTGCACCATTCATCAACTTGCCTTCTTGGTTGTTAAGGGAACTGAAAACATCAGCTCAACTATTTTTTTCCAATCTGGTGTTTTTCATGTTTCCCCCACTTTCATCATGTTAGGTAATTTCTCTGTTTTTGCATTCACTTTTCCACTCATGGTGGAAAAATACATCGGAGTTTCATCATGACCACGATTTTTTTTAGCCTGCATAAAAACCTAGCAGTGTCTTTTAACCTGACCTTGACAAGGAGACTACTCAAATTTTCACAGTGAGAGATGTAGGAGGGCTCCAAAAAAATAGGCTAGTTCGGTAGCATGAGAAATGAAAGTGGAATCAGTTGCCTCTTTACCAACCAAAATTATGTCCGTGTATTTCCACTATCTTCATCTATATCACACTTAGTGGAAATAAATACTTAAGTAAATACTAATAACCACTATAATATTCCTGAGGACTGTGGCTCTGTCTTCACAGATAAAACTAAGGAGAATGCTGGGCAATTATCCCACGGGTTTCATTCACAAAGACAAATGTGTAGGAAAATGTGGCCAAAGTCACATGGCTTTGTCCTCAATTAAAAAAAAAAGTCTGTTCTTTAAATCTTTTCAATCTGTTTTTTTTTTAAGAGTAATCCAACAAATATTTAATGGGCACTTAATTTGTTACAGGTTTTTAGATATTCAAAAGATAAAAACCACCCTGAAGAAATTCTAGAAATGAGGATTCACAGAGTGAATTCAATCCCACGCCTCCTCTTCATTCCCTATCCACTCACCAAACTGTACCACTGAACATGTGACAACTCTATGAAAAATACAGGAAGCTATATAAATTACAAAATACACTCACGATGTCTTCAGCTAAGTGGAAAAAGTATGTACATTTTCCAAGAGAGAAAAACAGATTCAAAGTATATGGCTATCGCCTTCAAGGGAGAGGAGTCACTACACCATCCAGGTCATACGTACCATACCCCGTACCAAGCTATCCCCCCCTGTATATTCCGGCAAAGACAAGAGACACTAAAAAGCTTTGATGAAGACAAGGACAGAATATCGTGGAGGTATACAGAAGAACCAGCTAAACAATAAGACCATCCAAGACTCCCTGCTTCAGGAGGAATGAAATGTCCTCCCTAGCAAAATCTTTTCCCTGATCAAGAGACTGGATCTCTAGGAGAAGGTGGCAAGAAATAAGCTGTGGGCATTCACTTACTAAATGTTTGCTCATCTTTTATTATTCATTGGACATATGTTCAATAAATATTTCCTGAGTATCTATCCTGCGCCAGGCATATGGCATTTACCAAGAATCCCTTATATGCCAGGTAATGCGTAAGTATCAGGGATTCGTCTATGTCCTTGAGAAGGAAACTGAAAACTCTAGGAAGAACTTCAAATCCATTCTTTTCCCCCAATCAATGATGACCCAAAGCCTTCTAATTTCTGTTTAGGGAAGCCACACCCATTTTCTTGGGGTCAGTTTCCCAAATACTCTGTGGGGGAAAAAAGCCCTTCCCATTATGAAAATTATACATTAAAGAAGTCAAATTGGTTATTTCCAGCTTGTAAACCACTGTTAAAGAAAAAAAGAACACCCCAAGCCTAGGGCAAATCCTAGGTGACACCTAAAAATGGAAATATTTCTGGCAGAGGATATTGAGAAGAAACCACAAAGAAGGTAAATTTTTTGATCACCTTTTTCTCTACAGTACTGGAAACTCGTGGAAGCAAAGATTTCTCACTAAGAAAAGGAAAACCGTGAGTTGTTTCACTTAAATGAGATGGAATTTTACCTGAAAGGACTCCTTTTTCTTTTTTGAGAATTTAATTTAGGAGGCTGTTAACCCCTCCAGTATGAGATCTGGAACTACCTGTAGGCACCCTCCTGTGGAGACACCGAGACAGGATATAGAAGTCTCATAAAGACATAGATGTACATGCAATGGCTCCAGTATCAGACATATACATCTCGTTAAAACCACCCTGAAATTTGCTGCGAGCAATGAAATAGATCCCAAGACCAGGAAAATAGTTCAGCTATGTGACCAATCTAAAATATACACCAGGTAACAAAGAAGAAGATCCGGTCTTAATTAAAAGCAAATACCCAGTTTCCTTCTCCTATTTTTCTATATTTGTCTCTTCACTTAGTGTTTCAAAGTACACTTTTTTTTCTACTTGCAAAGTAGAAAAAAAATCAGCTAGAGTTTCAAAGTAATTTTCTGATTTTCTCCATTAAGATTTCTCCTCTGTTTTTCTTTCTCCTCCTTTTTCAGACAGGTTGTCATGAGTTTGGAAGCTACTGAAAAGAGCTTAGCTCCACTAAAAAATCAACCAACTCCCTGCTTCTCAAATATTTGATAAGAAATGTTGCCTGTGTTAAGTCTGTAACATACAAATTTCTTGGAGGACTATACTATACCAATTATACTCTTCCTGATTAAAATTGTAAAATGCTTTGGGGCAACTATGTTCACATTTCATATAAAAGCAAATAGGTTTACGAGTCAGAAATTTAACAGGGGCTTGGAACAACACATTAAAGAAGGAATCGTTCCTTGTGATTCAAGGTCATGTCCTGTTTTTTATAAATAGAATTCATTTAAACTTATGTAAATAGCATACACTTCATGTTATATAAGGCAATGAAATATTGCATACACCTTGTATCATCTGTCTATATTGAATTTTTGCTATTTATTTCTACTAATGACATCTTTGCCAAAGGGGTAAAACAAGTTTTAGAAATGTTCACTAAATTGGCATAGCCACTAGACATCTGCTTTTCCTAATCTTGTTGCCCTACATTATCACCAATTTCTGAAGTACATTTTAGCCAGTGTTACTGTCTGTTGTGAACAACAAGAACGTCAGGCCCAGAACGGGCAGGGGGTGGCGTGAAACCGCCTTGCTTATCAACATTTCCATAGTCAAAGCGTGCTTGCTGAATTTGCTTCTTCTAGAGCTGACCACACTTCAGAATGGCACGCGGTGACCCAAGAGTTCTCTTCCCACTGTTGGGGTCTCTCCTATTTGCAGAATCTAAAACTACAGGAGAAGAGCAGACCCATCTGGATGCGCAGCCATTGCATGTACATCTATATCTTTATGAGACTTCTACATCCTGTCTCGGTGTCTCCACAGGAGGGTGCCTACAGGTAGTTCCAGATCTCAGTTATGCAAAGAAAATGCATTCATTTACCACAAGCACTTGCACTGCTTGTAAAAGGTCCTCTCTGAGAAAGAGGCACGGGAGAGATTGTTAAAAGTGAGGAGGAGTTAGTGGGCTGACGGGCAGAATAGAAAGAATACGACAGGCATATTTTAGCTTTGACACAATCCCAGAGGAACGGAACAAAAGGAAAGCAGGGTGGGGAGTGAGACAGAAAAGGAGGGAAATCGTGTGAGGGTTCGAACAGTTCCCTGTCTACCCTTAGAACAGGTGCAGGCGATTTCCCAAATGGGACGGAGGTTCTCAGAGAGGCCTTACACACTACTGTGTCTCAAGATAGTCTGTCTGTAGGAAAGGAAGACAAAGGACAAATCCGATGGCTCCTTCTCATTCACTGATTCCCTCCGATCCAAGTCCGCCCTTTGGAACGTCGATATCCTTATATTTATCTATTTGTCTCTGGGCTGTTTTGGGTAACGACTGCATGAGCTAGAGGCCCCAGGGCACTAATTTCGCCCGTGCGCATGCGCCATGACCAACACCGCGGGAAGGGTTTCCAAACCTGCATTCACGTCTGCAAAACTAGTGCAGTTTATCTCCAGGGCTACACCAGCAAGCCAAGCAAATGTGTGCATCTAGAGTAGGGCCGAAATTGGCCCTGTACAAAGAGTAAGTCTAGACTGAGAAAGCTGATCGCCCAAGGGAGGATCACTTACTCCCTCCTTTGTGTTTCTGTAGCACCTGATATATACCAATATTATGATTTTAACCCACTGAATCATAATTAGTTATTTATATGTCTGCCTCTCCCCCAAAACACTGTGAACTCCTTAAGTAGGGCGACCTTACCTCCGGATTTGACCGAGTATTGGTTTCACTCCCGTTCAGATCAGTTAACACCGGATAATTATTTTAATTCCCTCTTTCAATGACAAAGGGTCCGGTTTGGATAATGAATTACAGGATTACCATACTCATATGACAGAGGCCACGTCTTACTAAACATTCAACGTACCTGAGTACCTACTGTCACATCCAGATCTTAACATGTGTTCAAATAAGGATACAATAACTTTTTCTAAAAAAGAAGAAAGAGTGACAAGATTGAACACCTGAAATAATTTGCAACGTTAAAACGAAAAAGCAAAGACATCGACAATATTTGCTAAATTGAGAAATGTCATTGGCTTCCCAGAATTTCATGGATGGGAGGCAAAAATGTTAAGAGGTGAACCCATCTTGGAATGTAGACTTCTGGTTTTGGTGACTGGGAGAGTTGCAAGAAGGAAATAATACTGGGTGATGAATAAGCAATAAGAGGTACCATTTCCTCAGTGGTAATTCTGTAGCAGCCATTGGGCATTTCACCTGCTGGCAAACATTCGAAGTGCTCAGCCAGTAAGTATTCTCTGATTTTGTTTGGAGTGGAAATGTGTCCAACCAAAAATCTCCTAATTTGCTAGCTTCCATTACGAGGGATGGCCATGATATGCAGTAATAGCCTCTGAGACATAGCAGGAACCAACTCAAAAGATTTTCAAAAAAGGAGATGCTACCTCCTTCTCATTTAACCAGTAGTAATGCACAGTCTCGCAACCAAATATATTAAACACACACTGGTAGACGCCCCACTCCCGTGCTGCCAAATTCCATGCTTATCATGTTCTGAGAAATGAAACCCTAACTGTTCAAGCCAATGTTACTAGCATTTCTGTTGCCAACACAATTTCCAACTGACATTTTAATTCCTCCAATACCCCTGTGGAGTGGAATTATATGAAATTTTGACCTACACAAGTAGTAATTTCATTCACTCATTCATTCATTTTTCGACATCTATTTAACAAATATTTATTGAATGCCTACCATGTGCCAAGCATGGACACATGCTAGTCAACTGGAAAAACAGTGGCCCTTAGTTTCCAATATATTACCCAACTATTACTGTTTAGCCCCCCAATTCATAAAACTCAGTGACGGAACTAGTGAACCACATGAAAAGGGTAATTACTTGAGGAGGAGTCAGACATGATTAAGATGAAAATTATACAGAAAAATTAATTTAAACCAAACAGATAATTTCCTTTTAACATTAATATGTGAGCAACTGGAATTCAGTATCCTGTACTGTGGCTTTTACAAAGTTCAGAAAGTTGGAACTGCATGAAAATAAGGAAAATAGATTAGGGCAATTCTTCTAACGGTCTGCAGTTTAAAAAGAAAATGCTACAATTCCGGATCCATGAATGAGGTGCTTTAGTTCCTGTACGATTTCTCTTAAAAATGTAGGCCACGGACTTGGGACACCAGCTTCAATCTGAATTCACATGCAAGTGATCTTTTTTGTTTGCTTTATTGCCAAGAACAACCAGACTTGGCAGGAAGCTCTGACACACAGGGTTAGTTCCCAAACGGTACCAAACGTGTCTTCTACGAACTGTGGTCAGACATTCTAATAAGGTTCTTATGGGGGAAAGTAACAACTCTTGATTTAAGATCTCAAAGCCAAAACATCAACAACAACAAAAAGAGTTCTTGAGTTCATTTTTAAAAACTTTTATAAAATTAGAAGAATTTCTCTTTATTGTTTATTTTTTTGTTTTTCTTAACATTCTTTCTTCTGCAGGGTCAGCTGAGTAGCTCAGTCGGTTAAAGGTCCAACTCTCGATTTTGCCTCAGGTCATGATCTCATAGTTCGTGAGATCGAGCCCCACGTCGGGCTCTGTGCTGTGAGACAGCCTGCTTGGGACTCTCTCCTTCTATCTCTGGAGACCCCCTCTCAAAACAAATAAACATTAAAAAAAAATACTGTTTCTTCTACAAAATCTTGATTTGGGAAACAAAGTATACTTTCCTGACATGTACACAGAATGAATACTCTGATGGTTCAGGAGATAAAGCAATAATTTTGAGATTTAAGGACTAGAACATTTAACTTGAAAAATGGGAGAGAAAAAGCAGTTTTGTTTCGTGAGCTTTTCATAGAGATTCTGTGACGATCATCTCGTAAGATCACATATGGTTTTGTCTTCGCAACTAGAGGGCCTTAAAAAACCCCCGCACACTGTCACTGAGAATACTGAAGATTTTCACTAAGTACATGTCTATCAGTCAGCTGATCCCAACCACCAACACATGATAAGAATCTACTGTAGACAGCATGGGTGTTGAAATACCTCTTTCCCGAGGACGCCATGCTTGTATAGGAGCTTTCTGGTTTGGCTGAAGTTAGTAGCTTATCAAAAAAGTACTCATCACTTCTGAGAGCAGCTACTAAACAAAGGGCACCTGGGTTCTAGTCTGCCGGGACACCATCTCCAAAGCGAACCTTATGTCCCGCACACAAGAGCCTGAGGAACCCATACTCCCGTCCGTGTCGGGCAGCATGACTGTTTTCAGGATGAAACCCCCAAAGGAATAAGAGGTAACAGCAACCGCAAACGATCACATACTGAAGAAATTAATTGTTTCAAACAATTACTTCATTCTTTTGAAAAGTTCGTAAAATACTTGTTTTTGAGAGAGCCAGAATGTGAGTGGGGGGAGGGGGAGAGAAAAGGTGGGGGACAGAGGATCTGAAGTGAGCTCTGCCGTGACAGCAGACAGGAAGATGTGGCACTCGGACTCACAAACTGTGAGATCCTGACCTGAGCGGAAGCTGGGCACTTAACCGACGAAGCCACCCCGGTGCCCCCAAAATTATTTGATTCATAAAATTCTTTAAAAAAAAAAAAAAAGGGTAACTACAAACAAAGGCTTCTAGATCTGACAAGGAGTCAGCTCCAGTTGATGAAAGAACCACGTTCCATCCATCAAGCAAGTGTTCCACTTAAAAGAAGTACTTGAAGGGCACCTGGGTGGCTCAGTCAGTTGAGCGTCCGACTTCGGCTCAGGTCATGATCTCACAATCCGTGAGTTCGAGCCCCGTGTCAGGCTCTGTGCTGACAGCTGGGAGCCTGGAGCCTGCTCCGGATTCTGTGTCTCCCTCTCTCTGTCCCTCCCCAGCTTGTGCTCTCTTCCTCTGTCTCTCTCAAATAAACTTTAAAAAAAAAAAAAAAAAAAAGAAGTACATTGACTTTATCACCAGCTAAAAAAGAACACTCTTAAAAACAAATAGAAACCTAGGGATTCCTGGGCACCTCAGTCTGTTCAATGTTTGACTTGGGCTCAGGTCATGATCTTGTGGTTCCTGGCTCGAAGCCCCGCATTAGGCTCTGCTGAGAGCTCAGAGTCTGAAGCCTGCTTTAGAGTCTGTGTCTCCCTGTCTCTCTGCCCTTCCCCTGCTCATGCTGTCTCTCTCTTTCTCTCTCTCTCTAAAATAAACAAGTATAAAAAAAAAAAAACTAAATAAAAATCTTGGCCTATTTTGATAATGAAAATAAGGGAAATTTGTAATGAAATGAACTTAATCTTGAATTCTCAAAATTATGAGTTTAAAAAGAATATATTTCTTTCTTTTTTTTAATTACAATAAAAATGCAGGGCTCGAACTCATGAACTACGAGATCATGATCTGAGCCAAAGTTTGACACTTAACCAGATGAGCCACCCAGGCACCCCTTTTTTTATTTCCAATTATAAGAGAAATTTATGTTGACTGTAGGTAAAGTGGAATTCATCGAAACATACAAAGAAACAATGCCTATAACCCAGTAATCAACAATGTCTGTTGTTAAGAGCCTTGGCTATGTATGCACGTATACGTATATTTTCTTTCTCTTGAATTTTTGTATATACTTAATAAAACTCGTGCATATGTTTAACATAACAGCTCTTACTACTGTTTTGTCTTTCTTTTAACCTAGTATCATGCTTGGAGAAATCTGCCACATCTCATGTTTTTTTTTCAAAACATAATTTTAATGTTGCTGAGTGCGGTGGACAGACCCTAAGCGTAGCCCACGTTATCCCCATCCCTTGGTGTTCACACTTCATGCGTCCTCTGAGTTTGTGCGGGATCTGGGACTTGATTCTAATCCATAAAGCACAGTGAAATTGACAGGGTGTATGAGGTTACTCGTACGTGAACGTTAGGATGCTACATAACTTGACAGCATCCATCTTTCAGGGGTCTCTCTCCCTTGTTAGCTTTGAAGAGTGCACGGCCATGGTGGGTGTCCCATGTGGCAAGGAACTGCAGGTGGACACTGTTTGCCGAGGGTGAAATTCCAGGTGACAGCCAGCAAGCATCTGGGGCTCTCAGTCTTAGAGCTGGGATTCTGCCAACAGCCTGAGTAAGCTTGGAAGCAGATCCCTGCCCGGTCAAGCCTCAGATGACACCGCAGACACTGCTGACAACTTGACTGTAGCCTTATTATATCCCAAGCAAAAGACCCAGCCAAGCCATGCCAAGACTTCTGACTCACAGAAACTGTAAGATAACGAATATGTGTCGTTTTACGCCACTAAGTTTGTGCTAATGTTGTTACACAGCAACAGAAATACACAGAGTATTTCACCTTAAGAATACACTATGATTTACGTGGCCAAGCCCTTACTGGACAGTTTGCCTGTTTTCTCATTTTTAAATTTTTATCAATAAGTCTGGAATGACTTGCGTGAACAGGCAAATTTTTGGTTACAAAGCCACTGATTTTGTGTGGATTTATTTTAGTTTTTGAAACTTATACACCTGTATCCTGATATGTTCACTCAGACACATATTTCCCGGTTGCTGATGGATATCCTCCAGGACTTACAAACTGATAAAAAAAATAATAATAACAAAAGCACAACGTACTGACTAAAGCCATAGGATTGCCTAAGGATTATTAACTTGGATAACGTCTGGCACACCAGATGAAAGTTTGCTGAATGATTTGGGGATATCTGAGTACAAAATTATTTATGCCCAGTAGGCTCTCTAGCAACTTATTATCCAAAGCAAACAGATGTATTTTGTAAAGCATTCCACACGAAACACACTTGAGATTCAGTTTAACAGGGAATAGGGATTTTTTTCCCCCTTAAAGGCCCATAGGCTTTATTTGACCCAAGTGAACATCATATTTCACGGCTTCTAACTTTCTCTTTAAAGATCTGAAAAAGTTACAAAATTTTTTCAGCACCCCATCCTATAAAATCAATTTCTAATTGTAGAGCACAGATGTAGAAAACATGGCTCTGAATGCCACGTATTTATGAATATTTGCAATGCAAATCACGAATAATAAGTAATGTTTTTTTTAAACTTTTGGTCAGAAAATTGTAGCTATGGACTATAATTACTAATCTAAGTGAAGATCCAAATCAGCACTATCTTGCTAGGAAAGCCTGGACTATTTAAAGGACCATGATTTATCTCGTGGGGACTTCTATCCAAGCGTCTTCGAGTATTCAAAATCAGAACTAGTTTATTCAAAGCCTGTAGGAGACAGATGGGCAATTAATGACTAGGGAGGCCAGGGTGAGGGCCCATGAGGGTCACCAGAAGAATCCTGCCTTTATCTGTTTCAGGCACCTGCCACTCAGCATGCATGAGAGGTGGGGAGAGTGACGACAGACCTTTGGATTTTTCAAGACAAAGCTGGGAGATTTCCTATTTTAAATGCGTTACAAACCAAATCAAATATATCTGCTGGATTCCACCTATCGGCTGCCAATTTGCGACCCACAGCCCTAGGATTTGCTTCTTAAATATGACAATTGTACACCTACTCAGCAACTGAGGAAAGAATGTAAATTAAGTGGAACAGGGAATTAACAGGAACTAATTTGCAAAAAAGGGACTGCTAGTCAGACATAAAATCAGTAAATCAATATATGTGTTTTTCCTAGGCCTCATGTACTTTCCATGGCAGAACAGAACGTCACCACACGAGTCTGCCCTGAAATTTACAACCACTTAAAATTTTAAGGTATGTGCCTGTGATGACGTTCATCAACACCTTTTTTGGTGGAATAAATGGTACAGGTAAATATGCAGAGAATTAATTATTTAAAAAGAATAAATGAAAGCAACACATCATATGGAAAAAAAGGTTCTGCTGACGCTCTCTCTGGTTGTCATGAATGTAGGCAAACAATTAGCAGACTTTCAGTTCTGTTTTTCAAATACATGGTGTTTGATCACTGAACTAGACAGTGCTCTATTTGGCAAAACTAGCTCCGCATCTTGAATTTCAAAAGCACCGAGGTAATCTTATGAGCCAGCTTTCTTGAAAGAGTTCCCCCATGGTGGACATAAAAAATGCAAAGCGTTCTATGAAAATATGCTCTCAAAGCTACATGGTACTACATCTAGCCAAACTAAAACTCTTCTGATATAAGCAGGTCAGGCTGGAATGTTCTTTTAATTTTAGCAGAGACCTGGTTTTTTGTAACTTGCTACGTCTACAGCCTTGTGAATTCACATGTTGGTTTTAACCAGGGTAGGAAACTAGACAATTGCTTATATAGTCATAAATACAGGATAGAACATTCAGAGGAGACTTGTGTTCTTCCCCAAGTTAGGTTTCACTTCGACAGGTCAGACACCGTCCATCTAGTGATGATTTACTCCACTTACAGAAAAGGCTAGAGTGTTTTTGCAACGGTCTTGAGATTCACACAGAATAGGACAAAGAAAACACATGCGAGGACTCAAAGTGGGGGAACATACTGCTTTCCAAAGAAGACTAGCCAAGAGGGGAGTCTGGAGGAACGTGCCAGTTGGGATTGAGGGATGGGGCAAAGCTAAACAGGTGGGAGAGGTCAAGAACAGAGCAGGAAGCCAAACTGGCTAAAAGAAGATACGTAAGAGACAGCAGACGAGAGGACACGAGCTTTCTGAACAGCAGACGTGAAAAGTTAACAGAATGGATCCTAGAATGTCCTGCCTTCTTGCCAGCATTTGATATGTCAAAGAGTAGGAGGTAAATGGAAGGTTCTGTCTACAAAGTTATCTTTGAGTTTAGATCTTAGGAAAAACCAAGTTCCAAAACACATTCTGGTATTTTTTTGTTTTTTGGGTTTTTTTTTTTTTTCCTTTCGAAGTTTCTAAGTCAGGACTCCCAATAACAAATATGGACAATTTTAAATTGCCCATATCCTACAATCTGGTTAGATAACTCAGTTTTTGGACACACCTTTTAAAGATACAATTTTTTACTAACACCACTGAATTCCCTATGTTCTGAATACCTCACTTGGGAGAAAATTATAGGAAGCTAGTGGATATGAATACATCTTCCAAGATTTACATTTAAACGATCAAGAGTATATTCTTATTTTTAAAAAATTTTTTTAAAGTTTATTTATTTTGATGGAGAGAGTATGAGCACCAGCAGGGGAAGGGCAGAGAGAGAAGGAGAGAGAAAATCCCAAGCAGGCTCTGTATTGTCAGTATAGAGCCTGATGGAGGGCTTGATCTCACAAACCGCAAGATCATGACCTGAGCTGAAATCAAGAGTCAGACGCTTAACTGACTGAGCTACCCAGGCGTCCCTCAAGAGCGCATTTTTAAAAGGGAGAGGGTCAAAACCTGCATGAAGCCTGGAGTCCAGTGGATACAACTACTCACGAAACCAAAATATTTAGAGGAAGTGCTATATATTGTGTGTCCAGGTTAATTTAACCCACCAACACCTCCTTCTCTAGGAAGGAATGCCTGCCGATGGACAGAAAGTCTTGATCAACCCATTTTTCTCTGAGGGAAGACACATAAAGATGAGTCAGAGAGAGGGGCAGTCAGGAATATGAGTTATTTGTGTAATTCGGGTATTTTAGGTTGCCCAAATTACTCTGAAGACTCTCAACAAAGAATACAACGTTTCCAAATCAGGCCCTAAATTAAGATTTTTGCAAAGTGTGGGCAAACTAAAGTCAGAGCTTTAAAGACCTTTCATGTCCTTATCTTTGAGTAATTCAACTTTTAGAAATAAAGAAGAAAACAAGAATCTTAGTAAAGGATGTTCATGATAGTGTTTTTTTTTTAAATATGAGTGAAAACTGATTTCCTAAAAACAGCAGAGGAAGACAATGTAATTAAATTTTACAGAATATTTGAGAGCATAACAATTATAAAATATTATTTGGAAAGGAAAGCAGAAGGCAGAACTTTTAAAATAAGATTATTTTTACAGAGAGGAAATGGTATTTTACTGTATTTCTAGGTTTTCTGTAATCGCTATAAAGGGAATTATTTTTTCGAACAAAAAAAACATAAAGATAAAAAGATTTTTATTTTATTATTTTTAATAACATATTATTTATTTGTAAATTTATTTATGTATTTTTCAGAGAGACAGAGAGATAGTGTGAGTGGGAAAGGGGCAGAGAGAGGGAGACAGGGAATCCCAAGCAGGCTCTGTGCCATCAGTGCGGAGCCCCATGCGGGGCTCAAACTCACCAACCATGAGATCATGACCTGAACTGAAATCAAGTCAGATGCTTAACTGACTGAGCCACCCAGGTGGGGGTTAAAAGATAAAAAGATTTTTAAACATTTTTTTTTAACGTTTTATTTATTTTTGAGACAGAGAGAGACAGAGCGTGAACGGGGGGGAGGGACAGAGAGAGAGGGAGACACAGAATCGGAAGCAGGCTCCAGGCTCCGAGCCATCAGCCCAGAGCCCGACGTGGGGCTCGAACTCACGGACCGCGAGATCGTGACCTGAGCTGAAGTCGGACGCTTAACCGACTGAGCCACTCAGGCGCCCCAAAAAGATTTTTAAAAAATACTCGCTAGGGGTTAAGAAAGTTGCCTGTCAGGGGTGCCTGGATGGGTCAGTCAGTTAAGCATCTGATCCTTGATTTCTGCTCAGGTTATCATCTCATGGTTCATGAGATCAAGCACTGAGTTGGCCTCTGAAGCATGGAGACTGCTTAGGATTCTCTCTGTAGTGCGCTCTGTCTCCCCCTCCTCAGCTCACGTGCTCGTTCACATTCTCCCTCTCTCTCTCCCTCTCTCAAACTTTAAAAAAAAAAAAGAAAGTTGCTGACCAAAAGCAAGTATGTGCTCCTCCTCCTCCCCCTCCTCCTCCTACTTCTGTTCAAACATTAATGTACTTTTGTTTGTTTCCAGTTGACATTTTGGAGATTCCGGGCTCACTGCTGTCTACCGTTTGAGAATAATTCCATTGTTTTCTTAACTTACTGATTTGTTTCCTTCAAATACATTATATCATTATTTGTGGAATCAAAATAAGAATCACTAGACAAGATGGCCCTAGGGATTCCCAAAGACAAGGGTCTGATAAATTTGTGGAAATCAGGAGACTTCTGTGATCTCCTCCCTGTCCAAGCCCTCAAACAGACTGAGTCTCTGCCTTGTTATCGTGAGCTGTGCATTCCAACATCTTTTTTGTTCCATGCCTAGATGTGAATAAATCTCTTTCTGTGAATTAAAAACAAATAGTTGGTAAGACTTTTACTGTTTACTGTGTAGATACCAATCTTTGAATTTATCAATTTTGAAATTTCCAAGTATCTTGGCTCCATATTAATAGCATTAGTCCAATAACTTCCTTTTCTGTTTTTTTTTTTCCTATCAAATTCAACTTTATCTAATGCCTCTTTTCAGTCTATGGGTACCTTTACTCCAACTTAAATAAAAATTAATATAGTTCTTCTTTCTTTGTAGTTGCTATCATTTCATGTTTCCTTCTTTCTTTTAGTCCCCCTTCCTGTCTTTTGACCAGTTTATTCTTGTCTCTTTCCCAGAAGCTTTTCGCAAATCTGAAGCATTGCTTTGTACCCCCGTCATACTTTGCTTTACAAAGCCATGTTTAAAACTATCGCCAACAACAGGGCAAAAGTGCCAGGAGGGTATATACATGTTCACTTTTCTTTATAAAGAACTGCAGTGACTGATCAAAGCCTTTTTTCAACAAATATTCTAAACTTTCTCTTCCATTTACACATCACTAACCTCATCAGAGAAGTAGTTTCTATTAACCATGCAGAGAGAGTGGTCACACCTGACCTGTACCTTCATGGAAAGAACGAGTCTGAACAAGCAGAGAGTGGAGAGAAACACTCGTGGCCTAGAGTGGAACAACGTGGTTTAAAAACAGAGGGTTTGGGGTGCAGGGGTAGCTCAGTACATCAAGCATCTGATTCTTGATTTCGGTCCAGGTCATGATCTCACCATCCTGAGATCCAGCCCTGTATCACATGCTGAGCTTGGCGCCTGCCTAGGATTCTCTCTCTCACCCCCTGTCCCTCTCCCCTACTTGTGCGTGTGCTCTAGCTCACTCTAAGAATAAAAACAGAGGGTTTGATTAGTGGAAGGTAACCTTTGAAAGCTATGGGGGAAACCATCTCTTAGGTCTCACAAGCTTCAAGAGAAATCATTTTATGTTAATAGAGAAAATCTAACAAGAAAGCCATTGGGAGTACAGGGCTACGGTCTTTAGCATGTTTTCTTAGGTCATTAGTAGAAGTTGAGCGTAATAAAGAAAAAGCACCAACATTAGATGCATATTTAACTGTGCCTAACGATTATAGGTGAATTTCCTCTATAAAGAGCACTAGCGAATAGGGCTAAAATCTATGTCAGTGATGCACGTTAAAGTCTTCTTGGGTAAAGAAGACCATACAAAATGCTAGCTCCCTGGGACCCTTCTGCTTAGTGTCACTATTACCAGATTAGTGACCATTACAGAAAAAAAGCACAGTTAAATTTAGGCTCATCCACCGCCCTAAAATGTTATCCTCCTTAAAGAGTGGCAGGCCCTGAAAACATGTCCCACATTAAGCATACATCTAGTAAGTATTTGCTAACTAAAACAACCAGGTTGTGGCTCAGAGAGTAATTTATTAGAAAATCTTCTAAACTGTCAGAAACTGAAGACATCAAACTGGATTTTCTTCTAGTATATTTTATTATTTTTTTATTTTTTAAAGGTTATGTATTTATTTTGAGGGAGAGAAAAGAGAGAATGCGAGCAGGGGTGAACCAGAGAGGGTGGGAGAGAGAATTCCAAGCAGGCTCCACACTGTCAGCACAGAGCCCATCTCAGGGCTGGAACTCACGAACCGTGAGATCATGACCCAACCCAAAATCAAGAGTAGGATGCTTAACCAACTGAGCCACCCAGGAGCCCTCTATTATATTTTAATTGGGAACGAGGCTTGAAGGCGCAGGAAAATAAGCTCCTTGTCTCGCGATCTGAGTTGGAAGGACACCAGTGAGCCCCCAGCAGTTAGGAACAGCTATCCACCTGTGTGTCCTACTGCAAGGGGACCAGTTCCAACTACCAGCACGATGGCCTTCATCACCACCTGTGTCGCCAAGAGTCACTCATAAAGAGGAAGGGTAATGAAAGCAGGGGGACACTGGCACCTCATACCCTGGAAGGGTGCTTGCTGAGGTGCAGAACCCATAGGTCTACCCTGGGGCAGCTAGCAGAGGCGAGCATGAGGACATCCATGTTGGGAAAGATATTTAGAAGCCTCAGTTTCCAGCACGTCCATTGCCTGTGAAACTAAATGCCGTGCCCTCAGCCCCAGTGGAAAGAAAAAGAGAGGCATGAAATTATACCATAACATTTTGGAGAATTGTTGAACACAGAACCTGGCCCAGGGAGGTCTACCAGTATGATGCTGCTGGAGTAGCTCACTCTGTCAGGATCTGAAAGAACTGCAATGTCAGGTGCCTGAAAAAAAGAGGGCATCTTCCCAGTTTTCACTGGCCTCAGAAGAACCCAGAAAAGAATGCAAATACCTCCTATGCCTCCTTATGTTAGAGAATTCAGGGTGACAGAGCAGGAACAGTGCAGAATCTGGGTGGCCACAAGGTCAAGCAAATGGACACCTAATCCAGGAAATGGATTGTGGCATATTCTAACTGGCTTTGGCAGAGACAAAAGGGAGCTCATTGCCCCTTTGAGGTGAGGAAGGTTCTTCCAGGTTGTAGCAACAGGGGAGGCTAGAAAGAAGGATACTGTTCCATGGAACAGGGGACTGCAACTCAATCGTGGCCTCCAGTACCAAACAGACCAGACTGAACTCAAAGAAGCTGGTGACACTTTCCATAGTTGAGATGCTGTGGCCTCATAAGCAGAGTCTTCTGTTTTTCATTGATACGAGACAAGAAGGGGGCACCAGAAAGACAGAGTCCAAAGGGAGGAGGGAACGATGTCTACTAGAGAAAGTACGGAGGAAGAGATCATGCCTCTCCTCTGTGCCATCATTCCCCCCACTGTATCCACAGCCAAGGCTGGCTCTGGTGCGATATGAGAAAGGGTGGGAGAGGCAGGGAAGGAGTTAAGCACGGGAATGAGTTTGAGACCAATCTTAAAAAACGAACAAGACTGAATTTTCAATAGCAATTGAGAATGTCTTAAACCAAAACATCTGGAAAACCAAGCTATCTGGCCGAGATTTCATTACAGAAAACCGGCACTGTCACCATACCTCAACTGGGGGAAGGTACAATTAAAATACTCCGTAAACTAATAAAGCATTCGAGTGAGCTGGAAAAGGCACTTCCATTCCTCCCTCCACAGCTAAAGAAGAGTGTGATGACCTCGAAGTGCCTACTTGTCCCATCTCCAAATCAGGCCACAACTATGACGATTTGTTTAAAAACCAAAGTATTAGCTAAAGTCTCCTCTTGAGTATAGCCTGAGTGGTTAAAAAGATGAGCTTTGGATTCAGAAGGTCGTGGGAGAGAACGCTGTTAGGAGCCAGATCACTTTCATCTAGTGGGGCCTCAGTTTATTCATCTGAAGCAGTGGGGATAGTTCTAATCACGTTAGATAGTCGATATAAATCTTGATTAGAATAATTCACAAAAAACACTGAGTCCTTAAGAAGCACACCATAAATACTGTTTATGTTGATATAAATAAAACATCTCTCTGGCTTTCCATCTAGACAGCAGCTGCGATCATGGTGAAATTCAATTATTGCCAATACACTGACCTCTTCACTTTGTTCCAATGAAAGGTGCCACGGCCAAGCTGGTACATGTTCACAATGGTGCCCTGGAACAGGACAGATGGACAAAAGGTCTTGCAGAGATACTTAGAAAATAATAAAAGGTTGGAAGTGCTTGCTAGCCGACTTAACACTTTGGGATGGGAATTTAAACTAATCATTGTTTACTTATGATTCAAGATGTACCCGAGAAAGTAAATACGACTCCTCTAGTACTGACACAGTTCTTTCCTTGAACGCTTTCTCTTCCCTTTCCCCTCATTTGATTTATTCTCGATTTTAATTTACTTGCATGTACATGGAGCTCTGCCAAGGCTGGGAAGACTCAAATGTGATCTGCTTCTAAACACTTGTTCAAAAAAACTCCAGGGTTTTTTCCAAGTCAGTATTTCAGGGCACGTGAGTCCCTACCCCCGGAAGGCTGATGCCAGCAGCCCAGGAAGCAAGGGTAGTCCTCACCCATCTGACCAGGCTGTTGGCACAGCAGAGAAAAAAAAAATTGACTATGCAAATGGCCTCAAGTCTCAAAAACTGGGAAAAACACAGAAAATAAAACAAAACAAAAAGGATGACTTGAGAAAGTATTCAGAAATACGTCAGTAACGAATTTCTGAGGGAGCCTGGGTGGTTCAGTCGGTTGTGTGTCCGACCTCGTCTCAGGTCATGATCTCATGATTCATGGGTTCGAGCCCCACACTGGGCTCTGTGCTGACAACTCAGAGCCTGGAGCTTGATTCAGATTCTGTGTCTCCCTTTCTCTCTGCCCCTCCCCTGCTTGCGCTCTATCTCTCTCTGTCTCTCAAAAGGGAATAAATGTTTAAAAAATATTAAAAAAAGAATTTCTATAGCTATCATAAAACTCTTCCTAGGAATGGATCATCTTTTGCCACCTCAACTTGCTCCCTGTCTTCTAAAAGTGACTTCCTCCTTTGTTTCCTGTAGCTGCACTTGTTAAAAATGGTGCACTCCTTCGGGTGCCTGGGTGGCTCAGTGGGTTAAACGGTTAAATGTCCAACTCTTGATTTTGGCTCACATCATAATCTCAGGGTTTGAGAGACTGAGCCCCACAGTGAGATCAAGCCCATGTCAAGCTGTGTGCTGGCACCACAGAGCCTGCTTGGGATTCTCCCTTACTCTCTTTCTTCCCCTCCCCCACTCTCTCTCAATATAAATAAATACACATTTAACAAGTACTGATATTCCTTTTGTTTTGCATTAAAATTAACACTTAACTCTTGGTCTAAGGTTTGGCTGGGTGCTTACCCAAGTTGATTTCTAAGAATATTCTTACATACTGTTTTTTCCACTCCAATGTGCTCAAAAAAGAATACTTTTTTATTTTCAGAATCTCTAATTCCAGCATGTCTAATATGACCCTACCACCATCACCAAACACACACACACACACACACACACGCACGCACGCACACACACACCCTTCACTTCTCCTTGAGGCAAAATAAGATTAAGTCACAAGCACGGGTAGGTGCCAATGACAAGCCCAACAGTGTTACTGGAAGTGGAATATAGGGAAAAATGCTGAAAAAGAAGTTGCTGAGGAGAAGTAGGGACAAACTTTGGGCACCGAAGTAAAAGAATGTATGACAGAGCTGAGCGCAGTGGGCGTTGTGTTTAACTCTACCCCAGGAGCCAATCTGTTTCATTAATTGCTTTTAATTCTTTCGCTCAAGATAAGCTGATTACAGAACCTTTCAGAATTCCCATTATGGCACTTTTTTTTTTTTCTTATTTTGAACTCTCTTCATTTCAATTGCAACTAAAAATTATCCTCTACTGTCACTTCAATTTGCCAAAATTTCACTTCCAATCAGTTCTATTCATTCTCTTGAGGACAGGTTGATTACACATAAATGATATACCAAGATGATGTTGGCCATCTTTCGGTAAGACTATGTAAGACAAATCCCCTAATAGCTCATCTTTTAAAAAACACATCTGAGATTTCTTTTTCCCCTAAAATCCATTCCTGTCCTGAGACAGTATGCCCCGTTGCCTGAGAATATTTAGTTAGGGAGGTATATAGGCCAATAGGAGCTGATTTGATGGAAGGAATCTGAACTTCAAAGGCCAGATATCTCAGAAAGACATTCGGGGAGTAAGAAAGGGAATGATGTGGGAGAGGCAGAGCTGAGAGGTACCAGTTCAGAGGGCTCCTGAGCTTGTACTGTCAGAAGCATATCTGCAACAGCGACAGCCATTCACTGAATTCCCACAATTCTCCTTGGGCTCTATCAAAACACATCCAATTCTGATAACCACCCTCTGAGTTAGGCATTAAAATCATCATGCAGTGGACACTTGCTTTTGCCTCCCCAGCACCTATTCTCCCTTTGCGGACAAGCAGGCTCCAAAATTTCACTGTATATCCAGCCATTTCCTATGCTTAGGCCATCTGTTTGGACAGGGCTCTATGCTCAGCTCCAGGAAACGAACAACGTAGCCAAGCCCTGCCATGCTAAACGCTTCATGCCACAGGACACAAGGTGGTAGGACAGGCATGCCTTGAGACCACACAGGGGCCGCTCTTTAAGTCCAAATGCCCGCCAACTGACGAATGGATAAAGAAGATGTGGTTTCTATACACAGTGGAATACTACTTGCCAGTGAGAAAGAATGAAATCCCGCCATGTGTAGCCACGTGGACGGAACTGGAGGGTGTTATGCCAAGTGAAATAAGCCAGTCAGAGAAAGACAGATACCATATATGTTCACTCAAACGTGGAATTTGAGAAACTTTACAGAAGATCATGGGGGAAAGGAAGGGGAAAAAATAGTTTCAAAACAGAGAGGGAGGCAAACCCATAGGAGACTCCTAAATAAACAGAACAAACTGAGGGTTGATGGGAGGTGGCAGAGAGGGGACAATGGGTGAGGGACACTGAGGAGGGCACTTGTTGGGATGAGCCCTGGGTGTTGTATGTAAGCGATGAATCACCCCCGAAACCAAGAGCACACAGTACATGCTGTATGTTAGCTGACTTGACAATAAATTATATTTAAACAGGAAAGAAAAGAAAATAAATGTGCCCTTTAAGCGATCTTTAACCTGAAGGGTTGTATACTGAAGAGCCAGTAATGGCTTACCACCAGAGCAAGAGAAACGTATGACAAGGAAACCAATAGAGGGCAAAGGGAGCTGAGATCGGAGAGAGATGAACAGGATCCTAACTGAGCCCCCGTGACACGTGTGGGCTGGACCAAAGTGAATTCCAAATTCATACCAACTCAAATCTGCAATCACTACTTTCCTGTTCTGTTTTTGAGCCTGTGTAGACTGGCTTTTCTGTAACTTGTAATAGAAGGAATCTTAATTGAAATGCATGCTCTTCAAGGTAAGAAAACTAAGACTCAAGGAACTTTTGTGCTTGCTCAAGGACATACAGGAAGGGGCAGACCTGGCTTTTGAATCCAAGTCCCTCTCACTCACAGTACCATATTCTTCCAACACAACATGAAGCACAAAGGCAAATTTTGTTTTGTTTTGTTTTTTTTTACAAACGATGTGATGGTAACTTGTATGTGTCAGTTTGGCGAGTTGGCTAGGCTTTGGCACTAGTCTAGATGTTTCTGTAAAGGCATTTTGTAAATATGATTAACATTTACATTCAGTTGACTTTGAGTAAAGTAGATGATCCTGCATAACATGCATGGTGGGCCTCATCTAATCAGTTGAAGGCCTTAAAAGCAAAAACTGAGGTTTCCCACAGACGAAGGAACTTTGTCTCAAGACCATAACAAAGAAATCTTGCCTGAGTTTTCAGCCTGCTGGTCTGCTCTATGGAATTTGGACTTCCTGGTCCTTATGAACCAAGTACTTTAAATCTCTCTCAATTAACAGAGAGACAAAGAGATACATAGGGATATAGTTTGCATATCTATATATATTCTATATATCTCTGCACACATATATTATCTATAACTATATATCTCAGTTTATATCTATGCTGTTTCTCTGAAGAACTCTCACTGATACAAAAAGTAACTGAAGGCCACCCAGAGAATGAGAAAAAGACCAAAGGACATTTTTTTTTACTTTCCTTCAACAGATAATGATCTGTTGAAACTTTCTTCTGTTGAAAGTCTTGATGACTTTCCAGAATAAGACAAGAAGGCAGAGCTCCATGATCAAGGTCATAAAGATGCTTTTTCTGTCAAGCGCCTCGTGAGAAATTTTGTTTGCTTTCTTTTTTTTCCAAAGTGAAAAGGGTGTGTGAATATTGACAAGTAATCCACGCCAAACTGTTCGTGTGCTGCACTTTTTTTAATGCAGACTGACTTTGACAAATAAAAGGCAACCAAGGAGCCCTGGTTTGCATAGGTTTAAGAGGATTTTCACATTCTTTCAAAGAGCTCAATTGCAGTTAAGTACAGGGATGGAGTCTCCAAGGAAAACGGACTGGTTCCACCTTGATTCACATTTGATTTGTCCTATCACTCTTTCCTGTATCCACAGCATCCACTCAAAAGATGCAGTGCTCTTCAATATAACGTAGAGGGTAACTGATCAGCTTGGCTCCATTGCAACTGTGCTGACGTTTGCTAAAACGCCCAAACCCAATGGGATAAATTATTCAGTTTACCTGAAAGATGAGGGAAGGGCTGTGACGGGTTGTTAAAGAAGAATACTACTAGCCTCCTCTGCTTTCAAAGGATGCAAAGGATTGTCAGCTCCAGCCTACTTCTCAAATAAACCACGAAATCCACAAGCCCAAATGGAGATTCTCCTTTTCAGCCACATCCATTCTTAATTTCTGTTCCCCCAGCAGGCAAAGCACAGGAGAGACAAGTCAGACGATTTGCAGCTCAAACTATAAAAGAAGTTTCAGAGAAACAATAGGGGAAAAAAAAGAAGGTTTGGTGAGTTGAGAAAATTCTTTTTCTTTTAATACACTATAAAACGTGAAGGAGAAGCACAATGGTTTAATGAGTTTCTGTCTCTGTACTGTGACAAATCTACAATTCGGCCATTGTAAAAGTAATGATATGTTTCATTAATTTCATATGTTCTTTTAATAGAGTATTTGGAGGGAAGGCATTTTTGCTTTAGAAATTAGGGCAAAGAAAAAGCTGATAAAAGCTTCAAGTTGGTGTTCAGTACTTCCTGGAATACATTAATAACATTCAACTGCCTTTTCAAACACAAAGACAAATCTCAAAGCGATGCTTTGTCTTCCCTGTCATGGCGCTAATAGTGGAAGACTAGAAATCTTTACCTAGTCTCCCCCCAGAAGACCCCCCCCCGCTCCTGCTTGCCTGTGAACATGCCACACACACACACACACACACACACACTAGGCTTTTTATTGGTACGACCTGGCAATTAACATTCTATGTAACCCCTACCCGTCTACTTAGACACTCCTGGACCACATCCTCTGTGCCATTTCCAAATCTACTATGAGGATCACAAACAAGCCACCTAAGGCCCATGGTCTCATCTCGCCCTTCTATAAATATGTTGGGTTTTCATTAACTGCGATCTTCCAGAAGCTGACCCAGACAACAGTATGAATACCAGAACTTTATTTGTGAGGGGATCCATGAAGCTCCCAGAGTGGGGAGGGGAAATGAGACAGGGAAGGCAGAAAAGCCACTCAAGGGCACACAAGAGAGCAAGTTACTGTCGTGAGCAATGAGGATGCACTCCCACTGGGACGTGTCAGGAGCCTGTGTAAAACGCATCTCCGTTATCCACACTTGGGACACTTCACTCTCCAACCACCACGAGCCAGAGGCCAAAGGCTGCTCCCCTGAGATTTCATTCATTGTACTGTTTGTGGATCAAGGGAACCTGTTAGGAGGACAGACGAGGGTTTGCAGTAGAACCCCATCAGCCTATGCAGGATGGGACACATCTTTACACGGGGCACATCTTTCCTTCACACCATTCACTCAACAAGCTCCTTTTCCCTCCAAACGCTACTGTCCACAAGTCCCAGGGCAGATTTATCAAGCCAGCTACTATAACACCTTTATCAGCCACACTTCCTCTTTGCCTCAGAAGTTTGCCTGTGGTGCGTTTTACCTGACCTGATCTTTAGAAAAAAAATCTTGGGCTGGGAGCATGTGGATGGCTTAGTCGGTTGAGCATCTGACTCTTGATTTCAGCTCAGCTCATGATCCCAGGGTTGTTGGATGAAGTTTCTCTCTCTCTCTCTCTCTCTCTCTCTCTCTCTCTCTCTCTCTCTCCTTCTGCCCCTCCCCTGTTTGCTCTTGCTCTTGCCGTCTCAAAATAAAACTTTAAAAATAGCTTGGGGGGCCCCTGGGTGGCTCAGTCAGTTGAACGTTCAATTTCAACTCAGGTCATGATCTTGAAGTCTGTGGGTTCGATCCCTCCATTAGGCTCTGTGCTGACAGCTCAGAGTCTGGAGCCTGCTTCAGATTCTGTGTCTCCTTCTCTCTCTCTGTCCCTCCCCCCCCCAAACATAAATAAACATCAAAAAAAAAAATATTGGGCTTATTCTGTAGCTCTCTAATGAAGAAAGATAGAATCTACAAACCCACGGTGAAATCCGGATGGGATCGGTGCGTTTACACCCTACAAATGTGTTACTTCCCTTAGTGAGATTTCTATCCCAATCCCATGAACAGAAAAATGAAGCAGGGTGGGGTGTGTGGTTGTGGAACAAGGCAAGTTTTACATCATTGAGAAAGCATGCATCTAGAAAGAAAAATTAGCAGTAGTAGGATCAATCTCAAAGTTGGTTGCAGTGTTCTGAAGGAGGGAAAGTGGACTTCTGTTGTTGGCTACTGTCTTTCTTAGAAATACTCTTTAGCCAGGCCTAGAGAATTCAGTGCTGTCCTAGCAGCGCCTTGGGGGTGGACATCCTGCTGGTGGATTCTGTTGGGTTCCTGAGGTCTCCGCAGGGGCATCTGCAACTGGTGATGCTCCCGTGCCAGTGAGACTGATTTTAAGAGGCTCACCGGCTGCAGGGCCTCCATTGATTTACTTTTAGAAAATCATTAGCCCTGCCCAGAGATGAGTTAATACGGTATTGTCAATTACATCCTATTTCTCATTATCTTACCATCTGAACGCTTCCTGAGAGCTGGGATGGTGAGGAGAAAGGAGACGGAGAGAGACTAAGGCGAGACACGTGAGCAAACGTGGGCTAGCAATGCTGATACTTAGTTTTTAATGTTCATTTATTCTGATAGAGAGACAGAGACAGAGCATGAATGGTGGAGGGGCAGAGAGAGAGGGAGACACAGAATCCGAAGCAGGCTCCAGGCTCCGAGCCGTCAGCCCAGTGCCCGACGCGGGGCTCGAACTCACACACCGCGAGCTCAGGACCTGAGCCAAAGTCAGATGCTTAACTGTCTGAGCCACCCAGGTGCCCCCGATGTTCCTATTTTTAAAGTAATGAGATTTCTAACCTGAAGTCCTCTTATTCCTGGCCCTGGCCGGACAGTGGGCAGCACTCCTGGGCCCTAACAGCACCCTTCCAGAGAAGCGCTTTTCTCCCTCTGTTCCAACTAGTTAAGGCCACTAGTGAGTCAGGCCCTTGAAGACACAGGAATGAACACCCAAATGGAGACTGTGCAGACCCGCGTGTGTGCGTACACACGCGCGTTTGTGCAGACGCACGTGCACATGTGCGTGAGCTGAAGGGGAGCATGCTAATTCCCCAGCACGCCACAAATGAGAGAACAGCAGCCTGTTTCAGATATTAAAAGAACGTAAATTGGGTTGAGTGTGCTTTTGGCACAAGAACAAGGAATGCTTCAGTTTCCCACTTGCACGTAATTTATTTTTAGGTTTATTCACCACCATTTGTCAGGCTTCTCGAGCCTGACCTGAAACTAACCTTTAGATAAACGTGAAGGCCAACGGAGCCCTGAAACTCCATCTGTACGTTCTTTTGTCCTGGGAACTGTAAATCGGGGCATTAGGTGAATAACACAGCTTGGCTTTGTGTCATGAAAAGTAATTCGGGGCTGCAGGAAGGGCAGGATTTATGAAGCTGTCTGGCCAAGCTTGGGCAAAAGGCCCAGCTTACACCTGCTTCGCAGACACGGATGTGTGTGCTTGGCCACCCTGCTGAAGCGGCCAGATTCCTCTGGAAAGAGGCAGGGCAAAGCCAACAGCAGGTAAGAGAGGAACCCGGGCTGGGCAGGAGCGGGGGACTGGAGGAGCCCATCAGTCTTCAGGAAACAAATCAATCACAACTTCCCTCTTCTCATTCCCAAGCAAAATTCCCTCCAAAAAAAAAAAAAAAAAAAAAAAGACAAAAAAAGAAAAAACCCTCCATCTTTGTTTTCAAACCACTGAAACTCTGTAATCTGTGGGGCTGGCAAGAAGACTAAAGTAAAGCAAATGGCGAAGTTTTAGAGATTTCAAAAAAATGAAGGCTTGTGTCCTAAGTCAGGTTGCTATGTGACTTACCATCCAAAGAGGGACAGTCTTCCAAGTGAAACGGGGAGGGCTGTAATTAATTAGGCAGAGACAACACCTGTAAACTGGGACTGTGGGAGGCCAGGGGGCCCAACGGTGACCCTAGTCACGCACATGGACGCCGCCATACAATGAACCCGCTAAATGACTGTTGTGTTACAAGGGTGCTTTTCTAAGAAGTTGACAGAAATTATATTGTCTCTTTGATGGAGCTGGGCTGCCTCCACCAAACAGATGGCCAAATTGTCAGGATGCCAGAGCACACAGCAGAAGGTCCACAGCAAAATCACTGTGCTCTGTGCTCCCTTTCATGGGATCCCGTCCCCTTCTCAAAAAGTGCAAAAAGCGCCCAGCAAATCTCTGCTTTTCCTTTCAGGGAATGGCCAGCAGGTACCATACAAGGCTTGTCAGCGTCTGATTAACGAGGACTTTTTTGCACAAGGTAGAACTTACACGGGGAACAGCACTGGTCTTTGTGATCTCAGCGCTCATGAAATGTGACACAAACTCCTACGTCTCTAGAAAAGCCATCTCCGGCATCTCCAACTTTCTTCCCACTTTCCCACGCTTACAGGTTCACGAGGGCACCCACTTCCTATGGATGCCGTAACAAATTACCAAAAGCCTGAGGCCTTTCAAATGGTAAGAGTTTATTTTCGCTTAGTACTGGAGGCTGGAAGTCCAAAATCAGGGTTTGGGTAGGGCTGTGCTTCCTCCGGACGCTGTAGGAGAGAATCCTTCCTTGCCACTTCCAAATCCTGCTGGCTGTTGGTGTTCCTCCACTCAGGGCAACATCCCTCCAGCCTCTGTCTGTGTCTTCACATGGTCCTCTCCCTGGGTTTCTGCATCCTCTCTTATATAGACACTAGCCACTGGATTTACAGCCCAACAAAATCCAGGACGGTTTCATCCTGAGCCTCTTGATGACTTCTACCAAGACCTCATTTCCAAATATGATCATATTCTGAGGTTCCCAAGCAGGCCTGAATTTGGGAGGGATCACCGTTCAACCCACTACAATAAGTACACATGTCTATTCGTAAAGAGTTCTTGAACTCTTGAGGTCTCCTGTACCCCACACCCAGGCAAATAATGACATGCATCCTCCACTAGCAACACCCCGTTGATTTTCTGCAAGACTATGGATATCAGCCTCTAATGGCTTTGCTTCCACTACTCGATAGGATGTAGGCCCTGAGGACACCCTCTTCTGTCCAGTGATGGCTTTCCCTTTCCATCTGTCCTCAGCCCACCATCCCTGTAAACTGCAGAGAACTGCCTCCCTGCTGATTTTCCAGGCTATCTATATTCCAAGACTCTAGGTTGTGGATTTCAGGACATCGACACACACAAAATAACAGAGCAAGGGAGCATAGGCTGGGCACCTCAAGACTGGTACCAGGAGGTGAAAGACTACAGGAGGCCATCCAAAGCAAAGATGGAACCTGAACTCAGCCTTACTAGGAGCTTAATGCAAGTGTGGATGAGTTAGACCAAGGAGACGGACATTTAAGGCAAGAGCTTTAAATCTCTCTTTTCATCTGAAGCTACAATAGTGACCAGAATGGCTTTTTTGGCTGAGACGTTGGTGACAGCCAGGAATCTAACGCAAACAGGTTATTCACAAACAGACTGACTGATGAGTTCCAGTAATGGGAAAATCCAAGTTTAAGCCCAGGAATGACCTAATGATGTTTCTCTAAGAATGCTAACAGAAACATACTTTTCTCCTCCTCTTGACTTGGGCTGCTTCTACCCTGACTTGATTCTCTGAGAAATGGCCACCAGTGGGTCCAGGCTGATAACATACCGGGTCAGTAAATCCAGCAAAACGTGCACATCTCTTTTGCAGGAGTTTCAGTACGAGTGGGTGGACTGATGCTGCATGGCTGTGACTGTCACATATCCACTCCCGAGTAATCATTCTGGCAAGAGGCTAGTGGTCTGAATCACGTGGGATCAGCCACACCCACATCATGTGGGCTAAGACTGAGAGAGAATCCATTCCTCACAGGAAAGCCATGGTGATGGAATCAGGGATAACCGAGCACATGTGAGCAAGCAAACAACAGAGATGCCCACTCAACCTACTCTGACTACATTTACAGACACTTTGAACACTATCAGAAGAATTTCGAGCTGGGTGCCAGAGCTGTGTCCGCTTCCAGAAAATTCACCATAATACAAGATGACTGTTTTGGCACCACAGATAGTTCAATATATTATTATTTACCCATAGTGCCTTAGGCCCTGTTTTCAGGCAACCAGATTAAAAAAAAAAAAAAGGGTAGGGGTACATTAATCAGTCTGCCAGGGCTGTCATGACAAAATACAACAGACTGAATGGCTTAAGTGATGGAAATTTATTTTCTCACAGTCCTGGAGGCTAGAAGTCCAAGATCAAGATGTTGGCTAAGGCTGGGTTCCCGTGAGGCTTCTCTCCTTGGCTTGCACATGGCTGCCTCCTCTCTCTGTCCCCCCATGGACTTTTCTCTGTGTGTACATCCCCAGCATCTCTTCTTAAAGTTTGTATTTTAATGTTTATTTTTGAGAGAGAGACAGAGCTCGGGTGGGGGAGGGGGCAAAATTTATTGAGAGGAAGACACGGAATCTGAAGCAGGCTCCAGGACCTGAGCAGTCAGCACAGAGCCTGACGCGGGGCTCGAACTCATGGACCGCGGGATCATGACTTGAGCCAAAGTCAGACGCTTACCTGACTGAGCCACCCACACGCCTTCTTTTCTTATGAGGACACCAGTTCTAGGGCACCACCCTCATGATTATCATAATTTAACCACAACCTACCTATAACCATGATTACCTTCTTAAAAGTTCTATCTCTAAATACAGTGACACTGGGAGTTTGGGTTTCAACCACTCTGGGGGCCGGGGAACATAACTCCGTCTACAACAAAAGACCAAACTTATTTTCATGCCCTTACCTCTTACCTCTACGAGTAAGACACGGAGTAATACATTTTGACGCTGATTAGCTGTGGCATGTTGGGCTGCTTCAAATATTTTTTCAAGTGCAAGAACTAAAATGTTTTCCAGTTTCCAATTCATGATATCTCAGAGGTCACATTCTGACCCCAAGCACAGCCAGAATCCTATTAGTCTTCCCCTATCAATTAACCCTACAATTTTTTCCATTTAATTGCCAGATGTTTTTCCTTAGGTCAGCAAGCCGCCGCTAGAACACTGCATAAGAAGAGCATTTTCAGACATGAAAGACACACACGCACCCACACAATACACACACGCACACAAATATTTCGTAGCATGCTGCATGATTACATCTCACACATACACTGCTATTACAGCGAAGCATGATTTATGCGCACCATCTCAACGTGTCCCGGCGCTTTATTATTTGGAATTCCTTTTCCCCCTAAGCAACGTCAATATACAAAAAAGCCCGGCAAGAACATGTGATACCTGTTAAGTGTAACATGAAATATGACACTTAAAAGCAAATTGGTGACTAATTCCTGGGGCTGTTTGTTCATTCCCATTTAAACTAAGTCACCTGCTCTTAAGGAAGCATTTAGAAATCAAAATCCAGAAAACAAAAGCAAAACCGGACTCTGACTACAGGTCGCCTTAATAAAATCCATCCTGACTCATTTCTTCAGCTTCCAATGGTGCTAAATCCCGCCAGGACTTGTAACACAATCCTCCGTCGAGCTGCCAAGACATTCATTACCCCAGATCACCAATGCACCAAGTCACTGCACCCCTGTTTTTGCCAAATTGACTTCTAAGTCATATGTTAGACTTCATTTGCCAAATACTGAACTATCCCTTGGTTCCTAGTGTGCAATTAGAAAAGAATTCACAAGTAAAAAAGGAGTAGGATAGAAGGCACCTCTAAAATGTTCCTACTTGGGGGAAGAAATGTATCCACTTAACACATGAGTTCCTTCTGACATGCCTCAGCTTTCAAGGACTTGAGTAGAGTTGGGTAGGTCATTCCTGGCATGCCTTTCTCCCTGGAACCTTGAAAGCATCAACACCTCCGTCTTTGTAAAGGCTCACACTGGAGTTACCACAAGTTTTGGATTAAATGTATCTCATTACTTATGCCCACCAGTTACTCTTGTTTCATGGCCTCCTTTTGAGAGAAGACACAAAAATCAGGGTCAGGGTTCGTAGAAGCTCAGTCTCTGAAGGCTGTGTGTATACGCTTACACTATACGGAGAAATCAGCATTGACGTGGTTGGTGGTCCAATTTCAAGTAGTCCAATTAAAAGCTGTTTTATATGGATGGGGCCAGTTGTTTTATGAGCTGGGGTGTCTATTTATCTTTATCTTTGTAGAATACAACATCAATGGAGAGTAACCAGCAGCTCTGGGTTGGACTTGGACGTGACCGACATTAGCAGGATTAACAAAGGCAGACAGCGCTGGTGGGTAATGATTATACCTTAGCTTCAAGAGGACTACTTCGAAAAAAATTTTTTCTAAACTGAAAATTAAGAGGATAACGTTGACAGATTCTATTATGGGTTCTGTCACCTTTTAGTATATTTCCTAACTGTGCATAGTATAGAAAAGGGCAAGGAATTAATCAGGTTGCCAAAAGAGCTGGGTTACACAGCATGCAGAGAGCACTTCAGCTACATTATTTGCACAATTTCTGTAGGGAGTTGTGCAATAGAGGCCTTAAATTTAATATGTCTGGCCCCCTTCCACCTGGACTCGGTTCAAACCCACCG